>NW_020837968.1:6266928-6315037 GCF_003676395.1 Aethalodelphis obliquidens
ATATATATATATATACACACACACACACATATAAATACCACATATATACCACATAATCTTTATGTATTCACCAGTCAACGAACATTTAGGTTGCTTGGCTATTGTACATAGTGCTGCTATGAACATAGGGGTGCATGTATTTTTTCGAAATAGAGTTTTTGTCTTTTCTGGATATATGCCCAAGAGTGGGATTGCTGGATCACATGGTATTTCTATTTTCAGTTTTTTAAGGAATTTCCATACTGTTTTACATAGTGGCTGCACCAATTTACATTCCCACCAGCAGTGTAGAAAACTTCCCTTTTCTCCATACCCTCTTCAGCATTTATTATTTGTAGAATTTTTGGTGTTGGCCATTCTCACTAGTGTGAGATGGTACCTCATTGAAGTTTCTGTTTTTTGTTTTTAAATTTTTGAATTTTATTTTATTTATTTATTTACACAGCAGGCTCTTATTAGTTATCCATTTTTACATATTAGTGTATATATGTCAATCCCAATCTCCCAATTCATCACACCACAACCCACCCCCCCACCACTTTCCCCCCTTGGTGTCCATACGTTTGTTCTCTACATCTGTGACTCAACTTCTGCACTGCAAACCGGTTCATCTGTACCATTATTCTAGGTTCCATATATATGCGTTAATATACAATATTTGTTTTTCTCTTTCTGACTTACTTCACTCTGTATGACAGACTCTAGGTCCATCCACCTCACTACAAATAACTCAATTTTGTTTCTTTTTATGGCTGAGTAATATTCCATTGTATATATGTGCCACATCTTCTTTATCCATTCGTCTGTCGATGGACACTTAGGTTGCTTCCATGTCCTGGCTATTGTAAATAGTGCTGCAATGAACATTGGGGTACATGTGTCTTTTTGAATTATGGTTTTCTCTGGGTATATGCCCAGTAGTGGGATTGCTGGGTCATATGGTAATTCTATTTTAAGTTTTTTAAGGAACCTCCATACTGTTCTCCATAGTGGCTGTACCAATTTACATTCCCACCAACAGTGCAAGAGGGTTCCCTTTTCTCCACACCCTCTCCACATTTGTAGTTCGTAGATTTTCTGATGATGCCCATTCTAACTGGTGTGAAGTGATACCTCATTGTAGTTTTGATTTGCGTTTCTCTAATAATTAGTGATGTTGAGCAGCTTTTCATGTGCTTCTTGGCCATCTGTATGTCTTATTTGGAGAAATGTCTGTTTAGGTCTTCTGCCCATTTTTGGATCAGGTTGTTTGTTTTTTTAATATTGAGCTGCATGAGCTGTTTATATGTTTTGGAGATTAGTCCTTTGACCATTGATTCGTTTGCAAATATTTTCTCCCATTCTGAGGGTTGTCTTTTTGTCTTGTTTGTAGTTTCCTTTGCTGTGCAAAAGCTTTGAAGTTTCATTAGGTCCCATTTCTTTATTTTTATTTCCATTACTTTAGAAGGTAGAACAAAAAAGGTCTTCTGTGATTTATGTCAAAGAGTGTTCTTCCTATGTTTTCCTCTAAGAGTTTTATAGTGTCCGGTCTTACACTTATGTCTTTAATCCATTTTGAGTTTTTTTGTGTGTATGGTGTTAGGGAGTGTTCTAATTTCATTCTTTTACATGTAGCTGTCCAGTTTTCCCAGCACCACTTATTGAAGAGACTGTCTATTCTCCATTTTATATCCTTGCCTCCTTTGTCATAGATTAGTTGACCATAGGTGTATGGGTTTATTGCTGGGCTATCTATCCTGTTTCATTGATCTATATTTCTGTCTTTGTGCCAGCACCATATTGTCTTGATTACTGTAGCTTTGTAGTATAGTCTGAAGTCAGGGATTCTGCTTCCTCCAGTTCCATTTTGTGTCCCTCAAGACTGCTTTGGCTACTCGGGTTCTTTTGTGTCTCCATACAAATTTTATGATTTTTTGTTCTAGTTCTGTAAAAATTGCCATTGGTAATTTGATAGGGATTGCATTGAATCTGTAGATTGCTTTGGGTAGTAGAGTCACTTTCACCATATTGATGCTTCCAATGCAAGAACATGGTATATCTCTCCATCTGTTTGTATCATCTTTAATTTCTTTCATCAGTGTCTTATAGTTTTCTGCATACAGGTCTTTTGTCTCCCTAGGTAGGTTAATTCCTAGGTATTTTATTCTTTTTGTTGCAGTGGTAAATGGGAGTGTTTTCTTAATTTCTCTTTTAGAATTTTCTCTTTTACAATGCAAGAGATTACTGTCAATTAATTTTGTATCCTGTAACTTTACCAAATTCATTGCTTAGCTCTAGTAGTTTTCTGGTGGCATCTTTAGGATTCTCTATGTATAATACCATGTCATCTGCAAACAGTGACAGTTTTACGTCTTTACCAATTTGTATGCTTGTTTTTTCTTTTTCTTCTCTGATTGCTATGGCCAGGACTTCCAAAATTATGTTGAAAAATAGTGGTGAGAGTGGACATCTTTGTCTTGTTTCTGATCTTAGAGGAAATGCTTTCAGTTTTTCACCATTGAGAATGATGTTTGCTGTGGGTTTGTCATATATGGCCTTTATTATGTTGAGGTAGTTTCCCTCTATGCCCACTTTCTGGAGAGTTTTTATAATAAATCGTTGTTGAATTTTGTCAAAAGCTTTTTCTGCATCTATTGAGATGATCATATGGTTTTTCTTCTTCAATTTGTTAATATGGTGTATCACATTGATTGATTTGCATATATTGAAGAATTCCTGCATCTCTGGGATAAATCCCACTTGATCATCGTGTATGATCCTTTTAATGTGTTGTTGGATTCTGTTTGCTAGTATTTTGTTGAGGATTTTTGCATCTACATTCATCAGTGATATTGGTCTGTAATTTTCTTTTTTTGTAGTATCTTTGTGTGGTTTTGGTATCAGGGTGATGATGGCCTCATAAAATGAGTTTGGGAATGTTCCTCCCTCTGCAATTTTTTCAAAGAGGTTGAGAAGGATGGTATTAGCTCTTCTCTAAATGTTTGATAGAATTCACCTGTGAAGCCATCTGGTCCTGGACTTTTGTTGGTTGGAAGATTTTTAATCACAGTTTCAATTTCATTACTTGTGATTCATCTGTTCATATTTTCTCTTTCTTCCTGGTTCAGTCTTGGAAGGTTATACGTTTCTAAGAATTTGTCCATTTCTTCCAGGTTGTCTGTATTATTGGCATAGAGTTGCTTATAATAGTCTCTTAGGATGCTTTGTATTTCTACAGTGTCTGTTGTAACTTCTCCTTTTTAATTTCTAATTTTATTGATTTGAGTCTTCTCCCTCTTCTTCTTGATGAGTCTGCCTAATGGTTTATCAATTTTGTTTATCTTCTCAGAGAACCAGCTTTTAGTTTTATTGATCTTTGCTTATGTTTTCTTTGTTTCTATTTCATTTTTTTCTGCTGTGATCTTTATGGTTTCTTTCCTTCTACTAACTTTGGGTTTTGTTTGTTCTTCTTTCTTTAGTTCCTTTAGGTGTAAGGTTAGATTATTTCTTTGAGATTTTTCTTATTTCTTGTGGTAGGATTGTATTGCTATAAACTTCCCTCTTAGAACTGCTTTTGCTGCATCCCATAGGTTTTGGATTGTCGTGTTTTCATTGTCATTTGTCTCTAAGTATTTTTTGATTTCATCTTTGATTTCTTCAGTGATCTCATGGTTATTTAGTAACATATTGTTTAGCCTCCGTGTGTTTGAGATTTTTTACGTTTTTTTCCCTGTAATTGATTTCTAATCTCATAGCAGATGCTTGATATGATTTCAATTTTCCTAAATTTACTGAGGCTTGATTTGTGATCCAAGATGTGATCTATCCTGGAGAATGTTCCATGCGCACTTTAGAAGGAAGTGTTATCTGCTGTTTTTGGATGGAATGTCCTATAAATATCAATTAAATCTATTTGGCCTATTGTGTCATTTAAAGCTTGTGTTTCCTTAGTAATTTTCTGTTTGGATGATCTTTCCATTGGTGTAAGTGAGGTGTTAAAATCCCCCACTATTATTGTGTTACTGTCGATTTCCTCTTTTAGAGCTGTCAGCTGTTGCCTTATGTATTGAGGTGCTCCTATGTTGGGTTCATATATATTCATAATTGTTATATCTTCTTCTTGAATTGGTCCCTTGATCATTTTACAGTATCCTTCCTTGTCTCTTGTAACATTCTTCATTTTAAAGTCCATTTTATCTGATATGAGTATTGCTACTCCAGCTTTCTTTTGATTTACATTTGCGTAGAATATCTTTTTCCATCCCCTCACATTCAGTCTGTATGTGTCCCTAGGTCTGAAGTGGGTCTCTTGTAGACAGTATATATATATATATATATATATATAGGTCTTGTTTTTGTATCCACTCAGGAGCCTGTGTCTTTTGGTTGGAGCATTTAATCCATTCACATTTAAGGTAGTTATCAATATGTATTTTCCTATTACCATTTTCTTAATTGTTTTGGGTTTGTTTTTGTAGGTCCTTTTTTTTCTTGTGTTTCCACTTAGAGAAGTCCCTTTAGCATTTGTTGTAGAGCTGGTTTGGTGGTGCTGAATTTTCTTCGCTTTTGCTTGTCTGTAAAGGTTTTAATTTCTCCATCGAATCTGAATGAAATCCTTGCCGGGTAGAGTAATCTTGGTTGTAGGTTCTTCCCTTTCATCACTTTAAATATGTCATGCCACTCCCTTCTGGCTTGTAGAGTTTCTGCTGAGAAATCAGCTGTTAACCTTATGGGAGTTCCCTTGTGTGTTATTTGTCATTTTTCCCTTGGTGATTTCAATACTTTTTCTTTGCGTTTAATTTTTGCCAATTTGATTACTGTGTGTCTTGGCATGTTTGTCCTTGGGTTTATCTTGTATGGGACTCTCTGCACTTCCTGGACTTGGATGGTTATTTCCTTTCCCATGTTGAGGAAGTTTCCCACTATAATCTCTTCAAATATTTTCTCAAGTCGTTTCTCCATCTCTTCTTGTGGGACCCCTATAATGCAAATGTTGTTGCATTTAATGTTGTCCCAGAGGTCTTTTAGGCTGTCTTCATTTGTTTTCATTTTTCTTTATTCTGTTCCACAGCTGTGAACTCCACCATTCTGTCTTCCAGGTCACTTATCCGTTCTTCTGCCTCAGTTATTCTTCTATTGATTCCTTCTAGTGTATTTTTCCTTTCAGTTATTGTATTGTTCATGTCTGCCTGTTCTTTAATTCTTCTAGGTCTTTGTTAAACATTTCTTGCATCTTCTTGATCTTTGCCTCCATTCTTTTTCCGAGGTCCTGGATCATCTTCACTATCATTATCCTGAATTCTTTTTCTGGAAGGTTGCCTATATCCACTTTATTTAGTTGTTTTTCTGGGGTTTTATCTTGTTTCTTCATCTGGTACATTGCCCTCTGCCTTTTCATCTTGTCTGTCTTTCTGTGAATGTGATTTTTGTTCCATAGGCTGCAGGATTGTAGTTCTTCTTGCTTCTACTGTCTGCCCTCTGGTGGATGAGGCTATCTAAGAGGCTTGTGCAAGTTTCTTGATGGGAGGGACTGGTGGTGGGTAGAGCTGGCTATTGCTCTGGTGGGCAGAGCTCAGTAAAACTTTAATCCACTTTACTGCTGATGGGTGGGGCTGTGTGTTCCCTCCCTGTTGGTTGTTTGGCCTGAGGCAACCCAACACTGGAGCCTACCTAGGCTCTTTGGCGGGGCTAATGGTAGACTCTGGGAGGGCTCATGCCAGGGAGTACTTCCCAGAACTTCTGCTGCCAGTGTCCTTGTCCCCATGGTGAGACACAGCCACTGCCCACCTCTGCAGGAGACCCTCCAACACTAGCAGGTAAGTCTGGTTCAATCTCCTATGGGGTTACTGCTCCTTCTCCTGGGTCCCGATGCACACACTACTTTGTGTGTGCCCTCCAAGAGTGGAGTCTCTGTTTCCCCCAGTCCTGTCAAAGTCCTGCAATCAAATCCCTCTAACTTTTAAAGTGTGATTCTCTAGGATTTTCTCCTCCCATTGCTGGCCCCCCAGGTTGGGAAGCCCGATGTGGGGTTCAGAACGTTCACTCTAGTGGATGGACTTCTGTGATATAAGTGTTCTCCAGTTTGTTAGTCTCCCACGCAGCAGTTATGGGATTTGATTTTATTGTGATTGTGCCCCTCCGACCATCTCATTGTAGTTTCTCCTTTGTCTTTGGATGTGGAGTATCTTTTTTTTTTTTTGGCGGTACGAGGGCCTCTCACCATTGTGGCCTCTCCCGTTGTGGAGCACAGGCTCTGGACGTGCAGGCTCAGCGGCCATGGCTCATGGGCCCAGCTGCTCCACAGCATGTGGGATCTTCCCAGACCGGGGCACGAACCCGTGTCCCCTGCATCGGCAGGTGGACTCTCAACCACTGCGCCACCAGGGAAGCCCTGTGGGGTATCTTTTTTGGTGAGTTCCAGTGTCTTCCGTCTTCCTGTCAATGATTGTTTAGCAGTCAGTTGTGATTCCGGTGCTCTTGGAAGAGGGAGTGAGAGCTTGTCCTTTTACTCCGCCATCTTGAACTTTTCTCTCTCTTCATAGCACTTTTGATTTACATTTCTTCTGTCCATTTTTTGGTTGGGTTGTTTGTTTTTTTGATATTGTGTTATATGAGCTGTTTGTATATTTTGGAAATTAAGCCCTTATTGATCACTTCATTTGCGGATATTTTCTCCCAGTCTGTAGGTTGTCTTTTCATTTCCTTTATGGTTTCCTTTGCTGTTCAAAAGCTTACAAGTTTGATTAGGTCTCATTTGTAGAACAGTACTTCTAAACCACAATACCGTGATAGAGTAAAAGAATGACAGCACACTGCTATCAAAAAATGAGCCTTCACATCTCACCCATCCTAGACACTCTGGAAACATTCTTTAGTGAAATTTCCTGTGATACATTCACTGATCGCCTATGCAAAGAAGCATCAATATCAACAGAAGTTTTGTTTAGGCAAAGTGGGCTTTCTTTCACCCTGCCTCCATTTGTGCGGTAAGTGTTCAATGTAGAAAACTTGGAGAAAAATTAGAAGCAAAATATCACTCAGAAGTGACCCTTATCAACATTTTTGCATATCTCTTTTCAGCCTACATGTGTGTACACACACAATCTGGAATACTAAAATATGTAAGATACTCTACATTGTAATTTATAAAATATTCTTGCACTTAATTTATACACTGAGCTTTAGAAGTTAGTTAGATCTTAGTGTAAGTTGCTTTATCAGATTTACCCTGAGTAATTTTTGGAGGGTGTTGAAGAAGAGGCTGGACGATCATAACTGCCTGAGGCAAGTGGAAAAATCACCACTACCTGGAAAGAAGGAGTTTTAAGAGGGAAAAATCTCCCTATTTCATAAACTTTTATGTATTTCACATTTGCTTAGTAAAAGAGATATAGATCAATGTTATTAGAAGACTTTTGTGCATGTGGGGATCTCAAAGACAGTAAACTCCCATCTTTGCAAACACTACATAATACCTTTCACGTGTTGATGGATCTCCGTATATAAACTGAACATGAAAATAAATAGGTATATTCTCTTCTTGACAAAAGAGGCTAATGGAACTTGCTCAACTAAAGCTTTTCACATTAAATTGAAATTATACCTCTAAATCTTGGAAATAGTGAAAGACAGGCATACCTCCTCCATGTTAAGACATTGAAAAAATATTGGCCAAAGCAAAGATTTATAAGATGTCACTGAAAGCATTCACTCTAACAGTAAAGAAGACAGCATGATGGTGAAATGATGGTTGTGATTCAAAATTAATCACATGGCATGGTAATAATTCCATAGCAGTTAGATCTTTTTTACCAGACTGCGTCTGGCATCCTATCATGCTGTATTTTAAGGGTACAATTGTTCTTTATAGGTATAACTGTTCAGTGTTCAGTTTGAAATAATAAAGAAATATTTACCAAAAAAAGGAGAGCTTCAGTGAGGTAAATGTACTTTTAAGTTTTAGAGATTGATATTTCATCAGCATATGCTTTAAAAGGAAAAAGAAAAATAATCAGATTGTGAGGAGAATGACTTTTTTGCTAGTGTATCAGGCTAGAATTCTAAGCTTGTCTGTTTAAAATTATCATAGAATTTTCTTTAAATTATAATAATAATTACTATTTTTTACTCTCAGAAGGGAAAATAAAACTGACCACAATGTTGAAAATTCCTTTCTCAGCTCATGGAAAGTTTCTAGTTATCGGTCTCTTCACTCTAGCCTACTGTCTTTATTGTCCATCAGTATCGGATGGCCTCAAAACTTCATGGAAAGAGAAGATAATTTAAAAGAGTAACATTAAAAAAGTTATTAGTCTTTCCTCTAGACTCAGTGACATTAGTATTTTACCTTTATCAGTTTTCCCTGCATCAATGTAGTGGATTGATTCATTTGTCCCCAAAATACATTTCCACCTTAAACCTCAAAAACATGTCCTTATTTGAAATAAGGAACTTTGCAGCTATAATCAGTTAGGGATTATGCAATTAAATCATCCTGGGTTTAGGGCCCACCTTAAGTCCAACGACTGCTGTCCCTATAAGAAAAGAAGAACCAGAGATACAGAAAGAAGGCCAAATGAAAACAACAGCACAGATTTGAATGTTGTGTCTGCAAGTCAGGGGACACTAAGGACTGCCAACAGGCATGGAACAGAGTCTCCCTCAGAGCCTTCAGAAGAACCAACCTTGCCAACATCCTGATTTCCAAAGTTTCACTTCCAGACTTAGATAATAAATTTCTGTTGCTTTAAGTCACCCAGTTTGTGGTACTTTCTTATGGCAGCCTTAGGAATCTAATACAATTATTAACTCAAGGAATTGCTAGGAGGTTACCCATACATGAAACAAAATAAATAAAAATCTAGCCAACACTGTGGACTGAACCATGTACCTGTAAATAATTTTCAAGGTTTTGATAGAACAATTAATAACTGGTACCAGTGAGAAGCAGCTGATCGGGAGAATCAGGTCCGGTCCCATGCATTTGAGTAAGACACATAGTACAACATGATGGAGCCCAGATGTTATGACTTTCCTGGGCTGAGGTGTCTAAACACACTTAACATTTTAACATACCTGGCCCTAGTGTAGGATAACTGGAGCTGGGCTTAAATGTCAGGGACTTCTATGTTGATATTGCTATAGGTGGTCTGTGTTTGTTGTTTGTATTCTTTCTTAAAACTAAGTAAACTTGCTGTTAGTTAAAACCTATTTTGTCTTGTCATCTGCCAACAGTGACTCTTTTACTTCTTCCTTTCCAATTTGGATCCCTTTTATCTTTTTCTTCTCTGATTGTTGTGGCTAAAACTTCCAAAACTATGTTGAATAAAAGTGGTGAGAATGGACATCCTTGTCTTGTTCCTGATCTTAGAGGAAATGCTTTCATCTTTTCACCATTGCGTATGATAATGGCCATGGGTTTGTCATATATGGCCTGTATTATGTTGAAGTATGTTCCTTTTATGGCTACTTTCTGGAGAGTTTTTGTCATAAATGGATGTTGAATTTTGTCAAAAGCTTTTTCTGCATCTATTGAAATGATCATATGGTTTTTATTCTTTAATTTGTTAATGTGGTGTATCACACTGATTTATTTACAGATACAGAAAAATCCTTGCATACTTGGGATAAATCCCACTGAATCATAGTGTATGATCCTTTTCATGTATTGTTGGATTCAGTTTGCTGATATTTTGTTGAGGACTTTTGCATCTACATTCATCAGTGATATTGGCCTATAATTTTCTCTTTTTGTGCTATCTTTGTCTGGGTTTAGTATCAGGGTGATGCTGGCCTCATAGAATGAGTTCAGAAGTATTCCTTTCTCTGCAATTTTTTGGGATGATTTAAGAAGGATAGACATTAAGTCTTCTCTAAATGTTCTGTAGAATTCGCCTGTGAAGCCATCTGGTCCTGGACTCTTGTTTATTGGGAGTTTTTCAATTGTGAGTCTGATTTTCCAGCTGAACCCAAACCAAATTGCTTATAGTACAGACTGGGCATTGCATGACTCTCTTTATATAGAGAAATACATTTATATATATATATATATATATATATATCAATCATCTATCTACCTATCATCTATTTATCTCTCTACCTATCTGGCTAGCTATCATCTATCATCTGTCTATATTTACATACTTAGCTCTGTCTTGTAAACATATTTAATTTTAACATCATAGGAAATTGTGAGTTAGGTGTTTCATAGTTTAAAAAAATAGCTAAGTTTGAAGTAAGTTGTTCTATGGTGGGTAAGGTTTTGATAGAGAAGCTTTTATAGGAGCATATGGACAGTCACAGAGTAGCATGAGCATAGGACATGGGGGTATATGAAGCTGGGGGACCAAGATTACAAAGTGAGTTTTTGTAGCCAAATATATTTAGTGCTCCTTCTGTAAAGATATAGGGATCAAATGGGTTTATCAATAAAATAAGTCAACCTAAAGAGAAAAAAAAAGATTTTATCAATTCTTGAGATCCAATATGTGATTAATGGCATTACCATGAATTGTTTTATTTATTTTTAAGTTACTTAATATTGTTGATCATCAAATAAGAGAAAAATACACCTGGGATACTTGGGGAACTTAGATATCTTTAAGAGAATTAATGTTCTTAAATTGTTATACACTCTTTTCTAAATGTATTTGTTGCAAAACCAAAGAGCCTATGGTGAACCATCAAGAAGATTCCACTTCTCTGTCTTCCATTTCACAATCAGCCCTTTTGTTACCGCCCTCACATCTAACCTGTCACTAATCTTACCATATTGCATTTTCCTGTGAATGAGCAAACCTCTAGAAATCCAAATTATGATATAATTTATGTATTAGGGTAGGTAGGGAGAAAGTGAATGATCTTAGTGAATAAAGAGGGAATCTTTTGACAACTCAGGTATTCTGTAATTCTTAGCTTTCAGCTAATTTAAGAATGATATTTTCAGCTGGTACCTCAATAAAATTGTTTTAACTATAGATTGCTATATGGCTTTGGCTTGCTACTCCAAAGAAGTTCAAGGAATTGAGTGACATTACTAAAAGCCTATTACCATTCACTTATTCATATGAATAAATCTCTATACCTACATAAAATTTTTAAAAATGGATTCTGCTGCTTTTATTACTGTGACAATAAGTAATAGTCATGAACAAATAAATTACTAATAAACATACCCATTCCATTTCATTAATGGTAAAATTTTCAACAACAGCTTGCTTTTTATGATAAATACTAATGAAAATTTGTAATATATTCATTTTGAGCAGTTATATACAACTAATAAGGTTAATGCTTGTTCAATCCTGAAGGAAAAAACATTAGCAATTAGAGCTTCATGGAAACAGGATGTTAAAATTATTTTTAATATCAACAGATTAATTTTTCAGAAAGTATGATATTTTAGTAACCAAGACATTTTAAAGTCCACATTAATTTTCAACAGGGTAAAAATTCTCTGGAGGAACTATCAAACAGTAAAAATAAATAATGTAGAATGTCTGACTGTCAGGAAGGAACCTATTCATAAATTTTTAGACAAATGATTATGGACATCACTTTTGTTTTGGTATTTAGATTCTATTGGATATATTTAAATGAGTAAATATACTAGTTTTATTTAAAATATGATATATGCAATAATTCATCAATTACATTCTTATCAATTATTTCAAATTAGGGTAGAAAATGTCTTAGAAGTTAAAATAAAACATGTGAGAGGTACAGGAGTATAAGCGTAAAAACATCTTAAGGCAACTAAAGGCATTTGGGCAGCTATAGAAAAGTGCAATAATTACTTCTTAGTTAAAAGCATCATAATAGGAAATCATTTACTCATGTTTCAAAGACATTAAGAATCTGCTATGCATCAAAAGTAATCCCATGCCCTAGACAAATAAATCATAGTCTCTGTCTTTAAAGGACATAGGGACTCTTGTGGAGAGTTGGTCAAATAAACAATACATAACATAGGGTCATTTAGGTATTGGAGATAAGTATACATTGTATATGCAAATGAGAATTACAGAAATCGTATAGGCTCCTGTAAGTACAAGACAGACTTGCAGTCAAGTAACATCTTTACTTTCATTTTATTGAAATAGATTATTATATGCACATTTTTATAATATAAATATTTAATAAAAATATTTAAGCTAGTAAATTTTTGCATTTGTAGAGTTTAGAGTGATTTGTTAGGGTGATTTCTGGTTCATATTTGTTTCTAAGGTCACACTTTGAGGAATTCACTGTAGTTTTTCTATGTCCAGGATTTAATAAAGAAATAAATTATAATCAACCTTTATGGATAAAGGAGTATTATGCAGAATTGCTGAAATTCAAGTTAATCTGCATTTTTAAGTATATCTGCATTTACTTAAATAAAAATTTCCATTGGTATTATTTTAAATTATCAAATAATGTGGATTAAATGTATAAATAGTTACTAATACTGATAGAGGTTTTATATGAATATCTTGATGACTGAAAAATTATTTAGACAAGTTATATGAACTGTTTGATAGAGCAGTAGATAGAGCAGTCCCTGATGACTCTTTAGGCCCCCCTGTTTTGATGAGTTTGTTCTTTAGACACCAAAATAGAATAAAAGACATCATTCAGTTTGGATAAGAGAAATAATGTACAATATTATTATTCTTATTACATGCTTATTCTGAAAGTAATTCAGAATTAGAGATAAGGTAATGAGCAGATTCAACAAAATACCCCATTTATGCAATGGCAATATGATTAATAAAAATATGCATCGAAGTTTTTCCCTCCTTCAGTGGTATTTTTAACTCAGGAGCAATTCTAATCAAAGAAATAATTCAAAGACATCCATTGTCACAACTCTGATTCAGTATTACACTGGAGGTTCTAGCCAGTGTAGCAAGAAAAGAAAAATAATTTAAAATCCAAGTATTCAAAAGGGAACATATATATGTCATTAGATAAGTTATGAATGCCTAAAATATGAAAAGCTACCTACAGAGAAACAATTAGAATAAATATGTGTATTTAGTAAGATCACAGTATTTGAGATCAATATAAAAAATCAACTGTATTGCTAAATACCGCCAATGCTTCTGATTCTCTTTAATTGTAATACAGGATTTTTTTCTTCACTTACCTAAATTCAACCTCTCCGCATCTCCAGGATGGAACATGCCCTGGGGGCTGGGGGCCTCACCAAGGCCTTGCTTTTTGGAAGTGTCATTTCCAGGCATTTCAAGTCTGGCCTAAATTACAGAATCCTGAAAAAAAAAGGAGGATGAGGGAGCGTGGCTATCTCAGGAATCTGGTCCTAGACACTCACTTTGGTGACTTGGGTGATCAACTTGAAAGACAATTAGCCAATCCTTTTCTGGTTTCCCAGAGCAGGGGCTGAGATTCTCTCCCTCCTCTGCCACTCAGACCTGCCTCCTCTGGCCTTGGGCTCAAATATTCCTCACCTGTAATTGAAAGACTTTGAAAAAACCCACCAGGAAACAGAAAAGGAAAAACAAAACCAAGTCTTTGTTTTTCAGTATATATGATGTGTCTGTCCCTCTACTTTGCTTGGCTCCTTGGACCTAGGATAGTACTACTGCTGGTAAGTGCCAGGGACACCAATACTCGATCATATCTGTCCGCTCCTTAAGTTGACTTATCAAAATCTCCTCCCAGGGCACCTTTGGCCTGGGACTCTGCAGCCCTAGGTGTACCTCCCCTTTTTTGGATGTTAACGAGAGCACTTAAGATGGTCTTTCAGAATACACATAGTTTTGCATTGATAAATGCATACTTAGAGAAAATGCTTTCTCAATTATAAATGCTCTTGAAATTCAATGAAACATTTGAGCTCTTATCTCTCCAATGACCCAATGAATTAATGATAATAAAAAACATTTTCTGAATTAAAGAATCATGAATACTCACTATTATTATTATAATCATGCTGAATATAATGTGCTAAACACTCTGAAATATCAATATCAATACCATTCAGCACAATCTTATGAGACATTTAGTATTATTAACACATTCATAAAAGTGAAAAATGAAACAGAATAAATAAATTACCCAAGGTTCATTCAGCCATTCTGTGAACATTTATTGAGTATCTACTGTTTACTGGATATGGGTTCTGGTGTCAGGAATACAGAGTTGAACAATTGGAAAGGCCTCTCCTCTGGTATCGCTTTCAGAGCTAACCTGTGGCAGTGCAGGGCTTAAACTCAAGCCGTTGTCTTCCCCACTACGAGCTTGTAGCTGCTGAGCTGGACTGTCTAAACTGCTGCATCTCTGATCTCTTTTGAGAAAAAAAGAATATGGAGTCAGCACAAAGCCCTGGTGATCGGATAATCATGTTAGTCAACAAAGAAAACTCTTTCACAGAAGGATTCCACAACCTCTTTGAAAGCAGTGGGTAGGTTTATAGTTAGAATATGAGAGTTGTTTGTTTAGTTCTGTTAATAATAAGACATATAAGTGGACAAGTTACTGACGCTTTTAGATTCTATTTTAGTCTTTTGGGAAAAGGGAAGAACCTACCTTGCCTTAATTCTGTTCCTTTCAGAGGCAGAATTTATTGATAGGGTTACATAAACGCATACATAGGTCAAACCTCATGAACAAACAAATGAAAAAAAATTACATGATGCTAATTTAAAATAGTTGAAAGCTTAAAAAATCTACCAGAATAAAGTTTTTAAGCTGACTTAAGATTTTTTTAAAGATTTTTTGTGTGAATTTAGAAGTTTATTTATAATCAATTTGAAGAATAACACTGAGAAAAATCTTATATTTTTGAAGTTTATTTTTTATATGAGAATCATTTTTGTGTCAGTAAAAAGAGACGTACCAATCAGTTCATTTCTCAGACATAAAAATTCAGTTAGTGATAATTCATAAGGAACCAAGCTTTGGTTAAATGGAGCTATCCATTGTTAATAGCCTGCGGTGCAATAAGGTTCACTGAGAACAGGTGATGATTACTGTACTTAGCACTTCTGGAGAATGAAAGTACAGTGACTGTAATCATTCTAAAAATTATTTTATAAGTGTCACACTGTTAATTACAGTTCAAAGAATTAGCATCTGCTTGAAGTTATAGGTGTAGCTTTGAGGAATTGATATTACAGGAAATGCATTTAAAGAACCTTTAATCACAACATAAAATGTTCTCTGCCTGGCTTTGGGTAACCTTGTACAGTAGTCACACCTGGTGTTTTCTCTAAATGCCTAAGTATAAACAGCAATTGACACTGTAGTTTCTTCAGTGGAAAAAGGAAGACAGTATCATTTTACATTTTAGACATTGTGGTTCCTAAAAGAAACTAAAATTGTTGGACTTTTACTGAGTTTTTAAGTTTTAGTAACATTGAAGGTGTAACTCAGTTATAACTATGTGGTGTTATTTATAATCAGTGTGTAAATGAGCTATGAAATTACTAAGGAAAATTAAATGACATTAACTTGTTTTTTTTTTTTAACTGTATAAAGAAAAAGTGTGAAAAGACTTTGTGAAAACTATTTCATTCATGCTAATCCATTGACAAGGAAGCATTTTAAAGATTATCCTGAAAGAACTGTGATTATCTTGGAGTTTTGATTTGGAAGTTAGTGTTTAAAAAAAGCAAGAGAAGCTCCATAAATAGACTCACATATTTTATTTAATATATAACAAATGTAGCATTTAAAATCAGTGAGAAAGAGATTTTTTTTTTTGGTCCTGAAATAATGTTGGTAAGATAATCTATATTTGGGAAACAAATATAGATAGATTAAAATTTAAAAGCAAACACATAATCAAAAACATAAGGAACAAAATACAGGTGATTTGTTAAAGATGGATTTGTTTTTATTAAAAATGATACTAAATTTGGAATCATTTAAAAATGGACATATCTGACTTCATAACCTAAAACTTCTGCATAATAAACTAACAAAAAATGTAAACAGGATATCTATTAGCTTACCAAACTTAAAAACATTACTATATATATATACACATACACACACATACATATATAATAAAAAGAGTGAACCTATATGAAGACCTCTTTGTTGTTTTCAAACAATATGGAAAAAGAAATAGTATCACAAAAGAACAAATGTAAACAGTGAATAAACACATAATGGGATTTAAATTAATATTAAATTACAGGGGAAACTACAATAACAAGCAAAATTTTATAATATTGAAAATTGTAAATCAATTGGGTATTTGAAAAAGGTGTGATGAAGTGGGACTGCTGGTGGGAACAATTCATACAATGACTACAAACATTAACAATGGGTATTTTCTATGGTAGTTAAAATACCACTTTAAGAAATATACACTAAAGAAAAAAAAGGCACCTGAGCAAAGATTTATGTAAAACAGGTTAAAATTTATTTTTAAATAAGTATTATTTTGACAAGTATGAAAATATCCAGGATTGTATATAGATTAAATGTATGATAGTACACTTATATGATGTAATAATATAAAGCCATTAAAAAGCCTAGTATCTATGATAATAGATATGGATGGGGAAAAATGGTTAAACTGAAAGAATGAATAGATATGAATTCATATGAAGGATGAATAGATATTACATCATATAAGTACACTTATATGATGTAATAATATAAAGCCATTAAAAAGCCTAGTATCTATGATAATAGATATGAATGGGGAAAAATGGTTAAACTGAAAGGATGGACAGAAAAGAGACTAACAAGAAGTATTTGTGGGTAATATTATCAAAGGTGACTATTATTTCAACTTTTCCCTTATTTCATTTTACAAGTTTCTTCAAGTAGGCATATATAATTTACAGTTTATCATTTTAGTTTTCATCTAGTAATACATTTCAAAGAAACAAAAAGTTGGAGGAAATTATCAATTACCCTAACATAGGTGCCTCTCCAGAGGTATCCAGTGTTCTGAGTTTTGTATTATTTTTCCTAATATTTCTGTTCATTTACATACATATGGTTTTGTCCGATAATGACATAGAGTTTACTTCTGGTTATTTATTTATTTATTTATTTTTTTGCCGTATGCGGGCCTCTCACTGTTGTGGCCTCTCCCGTTGTGGAGCACAGGCTCCGGACGCGCAGGCTCAGCGGCCATGGCTCACGGGCCCAGCCGCTCCGCGGCATGTGGGATTTTCCTGGACCGGGGCACGAAACCGTGTCCCTTGCATCGGCAGGCGGACTCTCAACCACTGCGCCACCAGGGAAGCCCTACTTCTGTTTTTGACATGTCATTTGCAGATTATTGAAATAATTTATTCATTGAGCACTTATTAGGTGACAGGCCTTATAATTCATGAAGAAAATTTTGAGGTGAAAAAAATACAGAAAACCGCCCCCCTGCCCTTTTCCCTTAAATCTTAGTAAACTAGAGACACACATTAAAAAGGGGTAGGGTATTCATTATTGAGTTCTTTGTGTCTCTGTGTGTTGTATGTGTGTACATGCACTTGTATAAGCATTTTCTTTTAAATACGGGGGTCAGGCAAGGCTTCAGTGTCAAGAGATTTTTTTAGCATAAATCTGAAGGAAAGCGGGAAGCAATCTGTGGGTGTCTATCTGGAGGAGTGACTCGAGATTACAGACCAGTTAGTGAAGATGTCTGAGGTTGAAGCCTGCTTGATGGGTTTTGAGAGCATCAAGAAGTTCAGCATTGCAGATGTGGAATAAACTAGTAGCAAAGTAGTAAAAGATGAGGTCAACGGGCGGTGGATAACATATCATATAGGTCTTTATACCAACTAACAGGATAGTATTGAGTAAAGGAATAAAGTGACCTGACAGGTATTTCAAAGATCCCTGTGGCTACTTTAAGAGTAGACAATACAGATGTGACTACACATTTAATCAGGTAGGAAAAGATGTTAGGTGAGTAGATTGTTGGTTCCTGGGCTTGGTAAGGACTTTTATGTAGACAAGTTAATTTTCAGATGCCTATTGTGCATCTAGATGGGTATGTTAAATAGGCTATTGCAGATCCAGGCCATTCAAGGGATTTTAGATTTCAGAGAAGAAATATTTGGAAATTTTCAGTATATTGATGATATTTTTAACTGATGCTTCTGAAAAACTGAATTATATGGGGAGGGAGTATATTTAAAGCAGAGAAGAGTTCCAAGAATTGAGCCTTGGGTCATTCCAACGTTTGAAGAACAAAGAGATAAGAAAGGATAAAATAAAAGCAAGAAAGGTAAGGGGAAGCCCATGAATTAAGAAGAAATGAGTTAAAAAGTGTATGTAGGGCTTCCCTGGTGGCGCAGTGGTTGGGAGTCCGCCTGCCGATGCAGGGGACATGGGTTTGTGCCCCGGTCTGGGAAGATTTTTTTTAATCCTTTTATATTAAAGGAATAGAAAAGATGTATTTTGTTCTCTTTCTAGTAAAACAATACACAAAGTATATTTAATAACTCGGGTGAATGGAGCATGATTTTGAAGATCATGCTCAATAAAATAGCAAGCAGGAGTAATTAAATTGAAATGAACATAGACAGACAGGAGGAAGAGTTACCTTGGCTACAAAAAAATTGAGTAAGTGTATGTGTCATAATTGCTCAGAGTCTGCAACAGTCTTTCATACATTTAGCAGTTGCTTCATTTAGTAGTTCACACCATTTAAATATTTGCTCTGCAGTTTATTTCACTCAGTTATAAACATTCTCTTAGATATAAGTTATAGAGGAGCATTCTGCAGTCTAATAGTTAATTTTAAATTCTCCTCTTGATTATGTAAGAAAAGTTGAAATACGTGCAGTTCCCTAACATCTTTGGGGGTAAATTTATTATCTTTTGAAGAGAATGTTTTCCAGTTACAAAAACTTTCAGTATTAAGTTTTGGACTAATTGATGCATTAGTTAAAATGGATTTGACACGTTCACCATTTCACTCAAATGATACTTAATGTCTACTTTCCTTATAATTTTGATGACAGTGAAAATTATTTCACTTAGAAAAACTCTAACATTTAGTACAAAATAAATTAATTTTAAATGAAACATACAATCAAATTTAAAAGTCAATCTCAGCAAAATATTTTCTTAATTTACCTCTTGCATTTTTGGAAAATAGTATTTGAAGTAACTTTCAATGTCTCAGTAATAATGAAAGCTCTTACTCAAAATATGAAGATAAAGGTCCAACAATTTCTCAAAAATCTATGGTTTCCCAAAAACTACACATACTTGCTTAGATGTTGGCTTCATTATCTCTCTGCTTTTCATTTACAAATCTTTTCACAAAGGAATTGATACAATAGTGTATCACAGAGTAGTTTTGATTTTTCACAATCTCTCTCTGCTGGTAAATTAAACTATGCGTAGCACACATAAAGCAACAAACTTTTTTTTTTTTTTTAATGATTCAGTCTCTAAACTTTATATATGCCTCGTCTAACTCCTGGACCACTTATCTTCTCCCTGTTATATCAAAGACTCAAAACTGTTTCTGTGTGCAGTGCCTCTATTTTCTCTTTCCAGGTCTTTCAGGGTTTATTCCTGCTCTGCTTTATGATTTCCACTTATTAATAATCGACAACTCTCTGCATTATATATATATATATAAATTGATTTTAAAACTTGGAGTTAATTGACCATTTTTTCTTAGTTTGAATTATAAAATTATTTATCACTTTTGAAAATTTAGTTCACTTGGTTTCAGTACATTATTCTCCTGGTCATCCTTCTAAATTACTGATCAGTTCTTTAAATTGTCTCTTTCTGGCTCTTCTTCCTTAGCTAAAAATTTGGTAGTGTCTAGAGTTTAGTTTGTGGCATTTCACTCAATGCAAAGTTCCTAGGTTACCTATGCCTTAAAAACCACCTATGTATAGATAATTCTCAAATTTATATCCCCAGTCAAAATGTCTCTTCTGAGCTGCAGATTAAAGTAACCAGAGTATTCTACTCAATGTAATTATTAATTAATTTAATGAATATTAATTAAGGTTAATATTATTTAATACTAAAAGATATCTCAAACTTAATCCATCTAAAACAGAGTTTTTCCCAAAAATATTATCCTTGCTTCATCTTACATAATTTCATAACAAAGCTATCAATCATGCAGTGACCAAAAGTTTAAATAAATGAGATTGAAAAGAAAACCAACAACAGAAATCTAGAAATAATTTAATTCCTCTTTCTTGCATTCCTCTTCCCTACCTTATGGTAGTCCTGGCAGCTTAAATTTCAACGTATTCTCCTTATTTGGCTACTACTTACCACCTGTACTGCTACCACCTAGACCATCACACCATCAAAAAGTCTCCTTTCTTGAAGTTTTATTCCTGACCCTAAATTCCATTCTCCACACCAGAGACAAATCAGGTCAGGTCATTCCTCACTGCTTTGTTGATATTCCACTGACTTCCTGTCACACTCTGTAAAACACAAATGTCCCCTGTGACCTCTAAGACCCTCTTGTTTTGTCCTAATCCCACTATTTCAACCTCTTCTTTCTTCAATCTCTGTACTGCGTACTCCACTCCATGCACTTCTGCTTTCTTCTTATTTCTCAAGTATGACAAGCTAATTCCTGCCTCAAAACCTGTGCATTTGTAGCAACTTCTACTTGGAATATTTCACCCCAGATTTCTGAATAACCAGTTCCTTACTTCATTTAAGTTTCTTTTCAAATTTTACCTTCTCAAAGTCCCCACTCCTATCGTCTGATCTCTATGCTTTTACCTTTATATTGCATGTAAATACAAGAAATAACATTTACTTTTAGTATCTACTTTTCTATTAATATATAATTTTAATGAAGAAATGATATTAATTTGTCTTATTTTCTTATCACCAGTGTCTTGAACAGAACTTAAAATATAACAGGATGTAAATAAAGATTGACTGAATGGATGATTTGACAAGTGAATTAATACAACTAATTTGGTATTTTTAAATAAATATAAACAACTTCATTCACTTTTTTTTTATCATCCTTAGCTGAGTCATCATAAACTTGCATTCATTCGAGTACAGTTGATCCTTGAACAACACATGTTTAAACTGTGCTGGACCACTTATAAGCAGAATTTTTTTTTTCTGTGAATATATACCTGTATTTTCAATTTTCAGATCTTTAAATTATCTAGTGTGGGAAGAGGTTTGTGTTCCACTAGAGATCACAGTATGTGGAATCAAAGGAACTAGGGTTTGAGTGCTGATTCTATCCAAACCGTTTCAGCCTCTTGCCCTTGGGTGAGTCATTTATCAACTCCTATGTTTTTGAGGCAGAGATGGCAGTACATGGATTTCATTTGCAATTCACTCAGCATATTGTTGCCACAGCAATCTTTCAGATATATTCATGTGTTCCTGTCATTCTCTAAAGCTTAAAATGGATGAGTGACATGTTACATCTTCAGGATACACAGTTCAATCTCGTTTTCATAATATTCAAGAGCTTTGGACATTTGCTAATCCCATACCCAGTTTGGTCCCTCTCCTAGATTATCCTGAATGATGTTCTTGATGTGGCTGCACCCTTGGGTTTCCCCATCCCCCCATCCTACCACCCCCACTGCTCTCACAGCTTTGTTGAGGTATAAGAGCAATATTGTCATACATACTTACAATAAACTATAAAATGTGTTTAGGAATTACAAAGTATAGTTCAAAGGTTTTTTAAAATTTAAGACAACTGCACAGGCTTAACTTGAATACTCTGATATGGAGCATACATTCTCTAGTTCACGACAGATCCTACCTCTCTTGTTTTCCTTCCTCCTGACTCATTTTACTAATTTCCACCTTTTTTTGCTTTTCTGAATGTATTTATATTTAGGGCTGTTAAAGGTATTTAAAACAACTCTTCAGTTCAGAAAATGAAACTGAAAATTAGAAATTGTATATATATCATGATCATTCTAATTTACATTCCATGACTGACATAAGTGCTACAATTGTTGATACAAAAATTCCAACAGTTAACGCACACAGTTGCCTTTAATGTAGGTAAAGGATATGAGTTAACTGAAATAGCGGATTATGATAATCAGATTTTTCCTCTACTCGGCGGTCAAAATTCCAGACCACTGTGTCCTACTGCTGGTAATCTTTCTTATTTAGGTGAGGATCTGGTCACATCTTTCCACATCTTTCAAGAAAGCTCCTTTTCCATTCTTTTTGTTTTGTTCTTTTGTAATGTCCATCTGATCTCTTTTGTCTTTGCAGAAGTTTGCAGCAGACACAGGTCTGTCTGCAGAACGGAAGCCTAACCTGTAACATACCAGATTTTTTTTTTTGTTTAGTGTTTTAGTGAATTTGAGAGTTGTGAAGATTATTTCCCCAGAGTCACATACCCAGGCACTAGCTTCCTTTGGTGTTAGGCCTTTACTGGTCTGTTTTTTAACATCATTATCATCTATGTTTTTTCTTTTGCTGATAGTTTTGCCTAACTTATGCTGCATTCTAACTCGAGGAATCCTACCTACTTTTAAAAGGGTTATTACATGTATGAAGCGGTATTTCATGTATGAAGCCTTTTTGAGTTTCTCAATAAATATTACATACTAACCCTTTCTAACTCAGAACCTTTTGAAACCACCTTGCCTAGAGGCACCAGTGTCCACTCCTCTGTCCGAACGCAATGTTCCTTGACAGCATATTGGTTTCCTCTGCTTTCTTTTCTTTTTCTTTTTGTTAATAATACAATTTTTAAAGGTTACAGTCCATTTACAATTATTACAAAATATTGGCTATATTCCCCATGTTGTACAATACATGCTTGTAGCCTGTCTTACAACAAATAGTTTGTACCTTTCACTCTCCCACCCCTATATTGCCCCTCCCCCCTTCACTCTCCCTACTTGTAACCACTAGTTTGTTCTCTGTATCTGTGAGTCTGCTTCTTTTTTTGTTATATTCATTAGTGTGTTGTATTTTTTAGATTCCACATGTAAATGATATCATACAGTATTTGTCTTTCTCTGTCTGACTTATTTCACTTAGCATAATGCCCTCCAATCCATCCATATGTCTTCAAATGGCAAAATTTCATTGGTTTTTGTGTCTGAGGAGTAATCCATTGCGTGTATATGCATAATGGATTTATCTGTTGCTTACGTTTAGCAACAGGTGGCTTCCATACTTTACAATTGCTGGCAATTGTAAATAATGCTGCTATGAATATTGGTGTGCATGTATCTTTTCAAATTAGTGTTTTTGTTTTTCTTGGATATATAACCAGATCTAGACCAGAATATTGGTCACGAGATTGCTCTTTATTTGCTCTTGTCATGAGGCCTAATTCTGTTATGTGGGTGCATGAGTGTGTGTGTATTTATTTCTGTATTTTCACTGTGCATGAATGGGCCAGTAAATACCCTTTTAATCCTCAACAATATAATTTTCATTTGTACAGGAATATAAAGTTAGTAGTTGAAGAATTTTGATTAAAAACACTTTTAATAAGTGTATTTATAAATTAAGAGTTTAGATAGAAAATAGACAGTTATCTCTAAGTTATGTAATAAAGCCTTTCATTAAGAACAATAATATTCTTCTCAATTAGTCCTTCAACTAAAACCTGAAAATATGTATTACAATACAATGTGCCTACAGTAACCCCCAAGTATGCCTCAGGCATCCAGATTTTACAGTCTTCAAGATAGATGCTATATTAAATATTTTAGGAGAGTTTAATTACTTATTCAAATTTCACATTGTTAATGCTTTATCTAGAATATATATTATAATATTGAATA
Organism: Aethalodelphis obliquidens; assembly: GCF_003676395.1. Classification (NCBI taxonomy): domain Eukaryota; kingdom Metazoa; phylum Chordata; class Mammalia; order Artiodactyla; family Delphinidae; genus Aethalodelphis; species Aethalodelphis obliquidens. The sequence continues at coordinate 6,290,613 of NW_020837968.1, forward strand.
CTTCTTTTTATTTAGAATTATTTTATCTTAATTAAATTTTTGTTTAAAAGGTAAAGAATAAAGAAATAAAATAGTTCAACATTGTGATCAATACCAAATATGCACGAGAAACAGTCTGCACATAATCTATACAAAAATCATATCTATAGTTCTCTTATATTCATTTAAACTTATTGGTACCTGGTACATCTCATGTAAGGCTCCACGCTGCAATTCAAGCAAACTTCAGAAGAATACTGAGGACTTCCTAGGAGCCTGCTGACTTGTGTATAGCAGCCTTTCTGATGACCACATAATCTGCAAAGGAGCCCTAAAGATTTGGTTTCCTGGGGATTTATTAAGGGAAATGCAGTTTATCAAGTAATTTAAACAAAGCTCATCTTCATAAATATATGAATCAGAAAATACTGAAAAAAATCCTGTGAGACCATTTATTATTTTGTTCTTTATTGTTTGTTTTCCTAGAAGCATACAAGGTAAATTGTCCTTCATTCTGTACCTCAGCATTATTTTTGTACCATTCACCAGTTAACTACATTGGGAATAATTAGTAGAAACTATTACCTTCCTGAGTAATTAATGCAAAAAGTGCTACAATATGCTGGAAAGGCACTTGTAAATCCTTGCATACAATTAAACTCTGCAAATGCTCTCTAAAGGAGAAACTTTTACGTGATTTATATTCCTCTAAATGATGTAAAGTATTTTACAGTAGTTTAATGACATTAAAATGCTATTTAACAATACTTAACAGAAATCAAGGGCTTTCACATGATGGGCTCAAAGTGGTAGGAAAATAGCTAATTTATTAGAACATTACAACTCTAATTTAAAATTGTACCCCATATTTTTTAACAAATTATTTTTAAGCATAACTTTGGAAGAGTTAAGCAATGATGAAGATTAAAAAATTGCTAGACTTTATATATCACTAAGAATGAAAGTTTTAGGAAAGTAGGGAAAAGAAAATTATTATTAGCCTGTTACTCAGACACCTAAAACAAGGTTTTACTGATGCCTCTAATACTTAATTACCATTTTGTTTTGATAAAATATGATGTGTTTGAAAGAGAATAATTTTTTATGCCATGACAACAAAATAACAAAGAACGTTCAAAATATGTCATCTGCCATTTTCACTTATGTTTCTAAAAATTAAACTTTTCAATAAAACCATGAAAAATGAAGCCAAGTATGAATGTAAATACTCATAATAATGCATATTTGTCAACAGCAATGGCTGATCATTAATCAGATATATATATGGTATTGGTATTAAAGAGGCAAGAGTGTTTTAATATAGATAATTGACTTAGTGTAAGAAGAAATGATTTAAATTGCTTACCAATTACATGACTTTGAGTAAGAAATTTAATGCCTCTGACCTGTGGGTTCATCACCTGCACAATCCAACATACATTAGCTGAGCTTGAATGTAGTTATGTTGGCTAATGATATACCGTGGGTAAAATCAATTTGGGCGCTGCAAAGAGCTACACAAAATAGAATATTTTACCTATAATTTGTAAGAGACCATACAAATTTATAAAATAAGTATTATTAAATTATAATTAAATAATCTTGACCAATTTTTTAAAAAAATTATTGAGATTATTTTTTGAAAGGAGTTTTACATTCACTGAACAATTGAGAAGAAGGTATGGAGATTTTCCATATATCATTTGCTTCCACACATGCATACCCTTCCCCATTATTTACATCCTGTACCAGTGTGGTACCTTTGTTACATCTGACACATTGTCAATTGTACACTACATTGACAGATATAATCACCCAAAGTCCATAGCTTACCTTAGGGTGTACTTCTAATGTTGTGTATTCTATAGGTTGGGGCATGTATCTATCATGCTGTCATACAGAGCATTTTGACTTCCCTAACAATGTTTTGTGCTCCACTTATTCATCCCTCCCCCACCCCTAAAACTATGACAACAACTGGTCTTTTTACTGTCTCCATAGTTTTGTCTTTTCAAGAATGTCATGTAGTTGGAATCATATGGTATATAGAGTTTTCACATTGAATTTTTTCACTTAGTAATATCCACTTAAGATTCCTCTACATCTTTTCATGGCTTGATAGCTAATTTCTTTTTACTGCTGGATAATATTCCATTATCTAGATGTACCAAAGTTGATTTATCCATTCACATACTGAAGGACATCTTGATTGGTTCCAAGTTCTGGCAGTTATGAATAAAGTTCCTATAAACATCCATGTGCAGGTTTTTCTGTGATATAAGTTTTCAAATACTTTGTGTAAATACTAAGGATCATGATTTCCAGAATGCATGGTAAGAATATGTTTAATTTTTCAAGAAACCACCAAATTGTCCCTCAAAATTGCTGTACGATTTTACATTTCCATCAGCAATGAATGAGAGTTACTGTTGCTCCACATCCTTGTCAGCATTTCGTGTTGTCAGTGTTCTGGATTTTTGGCCATTCTAATAGGTATTTAGCAGCATCTGATTGTTTTAATTTGCATTTTTCTAATAGCTATAATTTGGACATATTTTCATATGCTTGTCTGCTATCTCTCTGTATATCTTCTTTAGTGAGGTGTACATTAAGGTCTTTGGCCCATTTTTCAATCGAGTTGTTTGATTTCTTACTGTTGAGTTTTAAGAGTTATATATTTTGATAGCAGTATTTTATCAGATATACCTTTTGAAAATATGTTTTCCCACTCTGTGGCGTGTTCTCTCATTCTATTGGCATTGCCTTGACAGAAGTTTTAAATTTCAATGAAGTCCAGCTTGTCAGTTATTTCTTTCATGAATCGTGCCTTTGGTGTTGTATCTAAAAAGTCATCACCATGCCCAAAGTCATCTAGGTTTTCTCCTTTGTCATCTTTTTATAGTTTTGCATCTTACATTTAGTTCTGTGATCCATTTTGAGTTACTTTTTATGAAGGGTGTAATGTCTGAGTCCAGATTCATTTTTACATGTGGATGTCCAATTGTCCCAGCACCATTTGTTGAAAAGACTATCTTTTCTCCTTTGTGTTGCCTTTGCTCTTTTGTTAAACATCTGTCGATTATATTTATGTTGGGGTGATATTGTGATTTATGATAAGAAATACATATTTGTTACTTGTTCACTGTTCTGGTCCTTAGCTCCTAAAACTCTTGTAGTTTCCTATCTAAGAGCCATAATAGCATCTTTTGTTATATTTAGCTTTGTCCACTGTTCCTAAAATATCTCCAGAGTCATATTCCTTTCAACCACACCTGAATTTATGTTATGAGATGACTTTTTAAAAGCCTCTTAGGATGGTGGTTGGTTGCCAGGGCAACCAACCATGTAATTAGAGGGTTGGAACTTTGAGTCCCATCTCAGACCCTCAGGGGAAGGACAGGGGCTGGAGGTTGAATCAGTCACCAAATAAATGGTCAGTGATTTAATCAGTCATGCCTGAGTAATGAAGCCTCCATAAAAACCTAAAAGGATAAGGTTCCGAGATCTTCCAAGCTGGTGCACACATGGAGATGCAGGGAGAGTAGCACATGCACCAAAAGCATGGGAGCACTAGTCCCTTCTCACATACCTTCCCGTGTTCATCTCTTCCCTCTGACTCTTCCTGGGTCATATCCTTTTTATAATAAACCAGTAGTCAAGTAAGCAAATGTTTACTTGAATTCTGTGAGCCACTCTAGCAATTTAATCTAACCCAAGGAATGGGTCTTAGGAACCTCTGATTTATAGGCAATTGGTTAGAAGCACAGATAACAACACGGACTTGTAATTGACATCTGAAGTGGAGAGGGATACAATCTTGTGGGACTGAGCCCTTAACTTGTGGGATCTGATGCTAACTCTAGGTAGACAGTGTCAGAACTGAACTGAATTGTAGGACACCAGCTGGAGTTGCAGAATTTCTTGGTGTGGAATACTACCCACAAACACTTTTGGTGTTCAGAAGTGTCAGAAATTTATTAGTTGACAGTAGATGATATACAGGAGGACTGTTTTTTCTCTTCAGTGGGTCTACTTCTGGGGTCTCTATTCTATTCCAGTGGTTTACTTGACTACTTCTTCCCCAGTGCCACATGATTACTGTGATTACGGTGATTTTCATGTTTGCTGTGGCTTTATAGTAAGTCTTAAAGTCAGATAGTGTCAGTCCTCCAAATTTGTTCTTCTCCTCCAATATTGTGTTGACTATTCTGGGTCTTATGCCTCTCCATATAACCTTAGAATCAGTTTGTTGATATCCAAAAACTAACTTGCTGAGATTTTGACTGGGATTATTTTGGATCTATAGATCTAGTTTGGAAGAACTGACGTTTTGACAATATTGAATCTTCCTATCAATGAACATGGAATATTTCTCAGTTTACTTTGTTTTCCTTTTCAGTAAGACACATGGTATTTGACAGGTTTGGTACCTATACCAATATTTAGATTTGGAAGACACTTTCTTTAATTAACTGTTTTTGAATTCAAAATTTCTTTCAGCAGGCCTCAAATGGAACTCAAAAATAGGATAACACTTTTTTTAAAATTAAGTAACGTTTATGTTGACTGTTTACTGTAATTCAGAGGCATATTAAATTAGAACCTATGCTATTTGCCCAATTTCCATTACTCCCATTTGAACTTATTTACAATTGAGTATAGCTGCAATATATACCCCAGTGCCTCACTTATTATTTCAATGGATGCAAAATCAATATTTTCTGTAGTAAATCTGATCTAAATTAAATTGTTTTAGCTATTTGATTTGAGATATATCAGAATCATCTCAAATAACTCGAAAGATAAGTTGTCTTTTGTATATATGTTGACTTATTATGTTTTGTTTTTAAACCCTTTCTGGGATGCTCATGAATTAAAATGTCCTGTGGATATGATATTTTCAAGATGACAAACTTTAGATGAAATGCTCACTTTTTTTGATTGATCTACTCCTTCTTTGAGAGTGGTGATAATCTCTATTTATTTAATTGACCTTAGGATAAAGGCCAAACTTGGTCACTGTCAGTCAAAGTCTTAAAAAATTGGTTTCAATGAAAATTTCCTGCTGTTATCTAATGAAAATAATTTGCTTATGCCAGGTCAAATTCTACACTAAATTTCCAACATATCCTGCTCATTTCCTTTAATATAAGTAATGTAAAATTGGTTTAAATAATTTATTCAGTCTTTTTTATCTTAAATAAGACTTAAAATTCATGGACTATAAATAGGATATCTATAATAATCTCAACCATTTTTAGGTACATAGAATATATATTATATGTTTATGTAATTCATGTTATATTAAATATTTTTTTCTAAAATTAAAAAATAAAAATAAACTTTTTTCTAAAAATTTAAGTAGCATATAATTTTTTTTTTCCTGAAAGTTATTATGTAATATATTTGGGAGGAATGTTGTCATGATCTCAAGCATCAATAGCTCCTAGAAGTTGTTCTGTGTTTCCCTAGCCACCTCTTACTTTCTCCATGGAAACTCTGTCAAAAGATCTTCTGAAAAACTCTTTTCACTTCCCTCTCTACCTTTCCCTCATTAGTGATGTTTCTTCCTATTTCGCAGAGAAAATAGATATCTTGTATCTGTAACTTCCTTCTACTAATCTATTGCTGGAGGTTTCCTAAATTGAAAAATCATTATGTGAATGACTCATTAAAATCCTTTAATTGTGACTCTTTGTGGGTGTAGGTTTGTTGCATGTGCTGTAGATGGGATCATGCAAAACATGTTCCAACTACCTTGCTTGTCTGTATTGAAGAAGCTGCATCATTAAACATTAAGATTCCCAGTCTCCTTTTCAGATAAATAGCAATGTAACACTCTTCTGGCCCATGAGATACAGGAAAATCCCGGGGTAGGAACAATGCTTCCTCCCTTCTGGAATGAAGATCAGGTTTTTAGGTAGAGGAGGATGTTTTCAGTACAACTCCCACAAGATTTTAAAGTGTCCCTGGCATCGTGCTAGTGTATTTATATGTTATATCACACTACTGTCACACAAATTATAGAAAGTAGGGTTACTCTTATTTCACTTTTACACATGAGAAAATATATATTTGAAAAGAAGTTAGTAACTGGCTCAGGGACATGCAGTTAATAAGTAACAAACTTGGACACATACAACAATATAACTCTATATTATAGTGCACGCTTTCTCTCTCTCTCTCTCCCCGCTCTTTTCAAATAGTACTGCATATCTCTCCATTATTTCTATAAACCCTACACCACTCTCTTTTCTTTGGGATTTGCAGATAATCATTGTTCTTCCTCACCTCTTCCCTTTCCATCTGGTAACTTTCGTGCCGTGTCTCAAATTGCCTTACCACTTAATTTGCTTACCTGTCTTCATTTTGTACTCTCATATACTCTAATATTTCTCTTATCATTGTATTTATTATTGAAAAAAAAGCTTAAGAAGCTGCCTCTGACACCAGAATGTGAGCTCTGTATACCATTGTTGTTGTATTCCGAATACCTTGCTCACAGGAGTGAAGGGAAATAGACTGGCTCAGAGGAAAGAAAACAGTAATCTGGAAAATTAAGATTTAATCCCCAAATGAGGTAGTAACAAGATGTTTGTTCATTTTTCTCATGTATAGATTAAATAGATTGGCCCCAAATTTTCCATTTACTTTCCAATGTGCTGTATTGTTGGCACTATTTAATTGAAACGTAGTGATAAAATTACTATAACATTTAACATTGTCATACTATTTGAGATAAAACATATTTTAATACAGTGATATCCAAAACAAGTCAATGGGATATATCTAGAATGATTGTCTTTCTCAAAAACATCATATATCTAGATCTAGATCTAAATCTAGATAGATAGGTAGATAGATAAAGTGTGTATATGTATGTGTGTATATAGTGTTATATATGACAGTTTTGTAAAACTAGAACTATATAATTTGTATGAATTAGAAATTATATGAACTACATAAATTATATGAATCTTTAATATTTGTAAATTAAAGACAAATGAAAGTAAAAGCCAGAATGGTTTAAAGTTGAAAATACAAATAAAACTTTTCTCATAGTACTTTATGGAACCAAACAGAAAAATAAGATGGGTTGATCACAGCTTAAAAAAACACTTTAGAAAAACCAAAATTAAAAAAGTTTAGTTCCAGATTTCTTATACTATTTTTATTTAAACATTAATTAACATGAAGAAAATCTGTTTTTATATTCCCTAGGGACTCGAGGTTAAATTGATTTTACCATCCAAATAATTATTTTTTAATGAAATAAGTAAAAGTAAACATAATAAAATATTTTTACATGCAGAAATTCATCCCTATATTAAGCAGATTAAAAATTAAGTGGGTCATATAAAAATATTTTTATGCAAAGGGTTAGAGTATTTTGACAGATATTAAAATTATGTGAATTGTAACAAAATTAGGATTTCAGTTATCTAAAAATGTTTTACATTTTTACAAAGTTAAATAATTTTACTGGTATGACATGTTATTTGAAATGTCACCTATAAAATGTTGTTAGTACTAAGAAATTCTACTTTATGAAATTCAAGAGATGCTATGAGATTTAGGTGTAACCCATGCTTTAAGAAAACATTGCATACCTCACAAAGCCATTAGAAAATAGTCTTAATGTACTTTTGTGTAATGGTCCCTATAATATGTCCTCAAGGAAATTATGAACATCATCATATTCTAGCTATAATGTGAGGTGATGTTTATTGACAGAAAAAAGTAGCTTTATTAAAAGGCTACATGATGAAAAATAATTATTTTGTTTGAGGTTTTAACTTTATTACAGTGTACTTTGGTATGACTTAAGAAAAAAATAGGTTAATTAGCTAATATTATTTTGTTCAAATATATTCCATTAAACTTCCAGGATTACCATTTATTAGTTGGGTGATATTGGCAAGTTCTTAAAACCTTCTGACCATCAGCCTTTTTTGTTTTGTTCTGTTTTAATTTGAAGGGTTGGGGGGCAGTCAGTTGAAAGAATATACAGAAAACGTCTACCACAGTAGGAAGCATGAGTCAGCCCTTAGTGACTAACATGGTGATACAAGCCAACAAAACAAAATAGAAACATGAATTTGATCAAACCATTTTTCTGTCTTTGGTTTTCCTTTTTGATTCTTAAAAAATGTCTACCACAGTATCTGTTCACAGTAGACACTTAATAATGTAACTATTTTTATTCTGGTCATACTAAAGTGATCTAGGGCTTTCCCCAGTGGTTCATTTAATAACTGTTCTACTCATCAATATAGTATAATATCAAGAAGTTACTTTTCAGTACCAACAACTCCAAGTGACAGAAAGAATCAGAGACTTTTATTAGTATTTCTATTCCCATAGCATAGAAAACATGATGGAATTTTGACCTATGATTTCTTGGTTATCATTTATCACCTACCTGAGAAATTTAGAAGCCCAGACTATATAGTTCAACTGTAGTAAACTCCCTAAGATTTTAGAGATAGCACTGAAACTACTATTCTGGAAAACTATGAGAAGTTTAATAATGGAGAGTAGTCAGTTGACATTGCCTCAAACCTCTAGAAATTACAAAACCGTTGTTTACATGGAAGCACTACTGGTTGGGTTCCATCATGGCCGAGGAGCAATTTACTTGTTGTTCACCTTTATTTCTGCAATCCTAGACTACAGCCCTTTATAGAACTAGAATATACATTTTGTTTTCCTAATCCTGCCAGGCCACTTATAACAAAGATTCTCAGCTGCCTCTGTTGGGAAAGCAAATGCTCTCAGAAAAAAGCAACCCAGACGGCTGAACTCCACTTTCTTGGTTTGTATTTTCTCAATCTTAGGTTACAAGCAGCCTCCCATTGATCATTTTATGAGTTGTATTGGACAATCACAAGATTGATATTGTCTTCTCTTCTCTTATTCTGGATTAGACCATGTCTCTAAAGGCCCAATTTCATATACATTATGTATATCTATATACATTTATGATGGCCTCTATTGGTTCAGTATGTCTTATAGATGTATTTGTTGGGCTAAGAATATGTTTTGTTGTGTTTTGTTTGAGAGACTATTTTAAATTTTGGCTTTAAGAATCTGGCTTTTAGATTTTCTTTAAAAAGTTAAGAAAGATCTTACAACCCTGAAACCAGATTCCAGCATAGTGAAAATAGGACAGAACTGCAGAGATAAGGAATACCTGCCCTTTCAGATAAAAATATGCTCTTCTATTTGCCACTATGTCCATTTTACCTACATTCTCATCAGCCCAAAGGATAATTTCCAATTATCATTTTACATCACTCTTGCATCATTGCTTTCTTTTTTTGGTGAAGACGTAATTGTCTGTATCCGTGTTCATTGCAGAGATAATTACTTGGGCCCAGTAAAATTCAAAACAGTAGGAGGGAGATCGCATGATATAGATTACGTTAAGCTTTCCTTGTTCAAATTACTGTTGGTTTCTCTTTTCTTGTTGGAATAACTGATGTAGCAAGAAAGCAGGACATGATGAACAAGCAAAACAGTATGACTAGAAGGAGTGAAAGACAACAGGGGAAAACCAAAATTGGGATATACAATATCACAGACATGAATGAAACAAAGAGTGGTCCGCTAGAATATTGAATGTCACTCATGTTAAGTATGATAACTGGAAAATGTCTGTTAGATTTTTGCAAAATTAAGGTATCTTTGTAAACTCAGGGGGGTCATTTTATTAGAGTCTTGAGTGAAGTCAAAGCAGTTTAAATTGAAAAGTGATTGGGAAGTAATAAAATGGAGACACTAGGTTTGGCGTATGTTAAGTAAGCAAAGGCAACTCATAGGGGGTGTATACACAGTTTTCTGAAACCAAGTGTGTTTTAACTGCTATTGCTTTGTTTGAATCTACCTTTTAATAATCGGGAAAAATAAAAATAAGCAGTAGTGGAACGATAATGTTAAGCGTCAATTTAGAAAAGGATTTTGAAGTCATATAACATAGTTTCAAATTTTGACACATATAGTAATGAAATGAAAAAATAAAGATTTATGCACATACAGTTAATGTTTAAAGAAATGTTAAAAGACAAATAAGAGATAATGGTAATTTCTCACTTGGATGGCTTCGTAATATTTATGGACAGAATTATAAGAATAGATATTTGGCTAATGGAATAAAAAGGGCAAAGGAAAACACTATCTGTTTTGGTTGGAATCCTTAATGAGAAGAAACATTAATCTCCCATTTCATAAAATAAAACAATAACTTCCAGTAATATCTTAAAACTTGAATTCATATATCTTATTCATAATAATTGTCTAATCTATAAATATTGTCTCCAAAGTGAATTCCATGTATAATTAAATCTTTGCTGATATATTATCTTTATCTTAAGGAAGGTGTTTTCAATGCACCACTGTATTTAAGACATTGAGATAAGCATACAACATAGAAGCCTAGGGTCCTTCTAGATCATTTATTGCAACAACATTTTGTTTACAAAGAATGTTGCCCAGACTGATTAAGTGTCTTGTACAGTGCCAAACAGCTGGTGAATGTTCTGTTTCTAATTTTAAGGATTTTTGTATTGAATAAGTAATTAGCACTTTATAGAAGAAAAATTAAATAAATAATTTCAATGCAAGTTGTCATAGAAAGAGTACCAAGGACCATGTTTTTATCCACACAAACTGAAAACCACTTGATGTAGAAACTATTTTATCTTCAGACTTAATCTGCCTGTTGCTTCTGATGTGTTCACAACAGATTTGGTAATGACCTTTTATTGCTACATATTTGCATCCTGTGTGATTGTTGTAAATCCAATCTCAAGGTATAGTTTAGTTTTGCGTGGCAATGAGTCTCGAAATGGACAGAGAGTAGAACATTTAGTGTAGAATTTGGATATTTTTAGGATCTACAAGATTAATTTGTTATTAACATTTCAATAAATATATTACTGTCTATATTTTATGCATATATTTAAGTTTAAGTAATGAGCAAATAATCTCACAGAATTAAGACATGTTTCGTAGTCTGAAAATATTAGGTGTTTGGATGAAAATAAATGCTTTATAAATTAAATTTGGAGACATAAAGTTAAGCTGAGATATTTTGTTTACTCTGTTTTTTCTTTGGGTGTTTGTCCTTTATATAGAACTCAATATTTGCGAAGTCATTATTTGAAGAAAATAAGCAAGTGCCTTTACCTGGGTAACAAAGAATTTTTGGTAGTAATTTTAGTAAGGATATAAGAATGCTGATATACTGGGTGGCATAAGGAATATTGTCTTAGACCATGATTTCCCTATATTTCTGGGAAAGCATGCTGTTTGTTATATCATATTTTGTTTTAACTTTTGGTATAGAGATTGAATTAATCAAATTTCTAGGTTTATGATGCACTGCTGTTGGTACATTTAAGTCTTTGCTCTTGTTCAGCTCTACCCCTTCATTTCCTCCAGCTACTTCCTTTCCTTTTCTTCCAAAAGTAGTCAATTTAATGTAATAGATCTATGCAAATATGCATATTTTTAACACAAAGGGAATATTTCCTCAAGCAGGAAACTTCGGGAGATTTTTTTTCATTGAAAATATTTACTGCTGTTTTAAAATTTCTCCAAATTTGTGAAGTAAATGAACTTATTTAATATAAAATATTTAGCCCATTTTTTATAAGCTTGTTAGAAAATGGGATAATCTTTTTTGTGTGTGATAACACATTTTTCTAAAGAATTGTGAAATCCAATTTATAAAATTATGTCTCAGAGTGGTGCTATCTAATAAAACTTTCTCTAATGATTGAAATTTTTATAATATGCTAGTTGTTGAGCATAAGAAATGTGACTAGTGCAACTGAAGAACTGAATTTTTAATTAATTTAATTTAATTTTAATTTTCATAGCCATAGCTGAACAGCACAGACTTAAAATATGGGTTGCTTAAGATGTACCTATATATTATTCACATTTAATTTCTGATAGTTGCATTACAAAGAAGGAAGGACATAATGTAAAATATTAATTTTATGTCATAAGTACAGCAGGATGTTGTGTATTGTGATAATAAACTAATCAGTAAGAGGAAGAGTTTGATATAGATTAATAGTTGGCTAATTTTTCCTTGGACTACATTCAATCATAAATTTTCAATCATATTTATTATGTACTGCTTCATAGTCAATGTGTGAATTGTTCAATAGTCTTCATGTTTGACGAAGAAAACTCATTCACATCATACACAAACAATGCATTGACTACAAAATGTGTTTATAATATGCTTGAAAAATTTTGGCAATTCTCAATTAGAGAAAGGTCAGCCTTATTTTCCAAACTGGAAAAACTAGGAATGTCTATGCAAAGGATAGGATTAATTCAAGAGAATATTTTTACCTGCTGGAAGAATCTGGAAAAGTCTTTTCTGAATAGCCTAAACCTTATGCCAGGAGTGCTAATTAGCAGACTTCTAAACAAACACCAATATGATTGATTTTGAGAAACACACTATCAACTGATTAGTTAACAAACAAGTTGAAAAATGATGTGGCCTTTTTGTATTTGGGGATTAGTTATTAACATGTTTTTTCTTTTATAAACACAAAGTTTTAGATGCTTTCTATAGAAAAACTGAAAATGAAGAATAGCGGAAAGAAAAGAATCAGATTTACTTGTGTATATAAAATTTTCCTCTCATGGTTTCAGGCTAAGCATCTAAAAACTGAATTTTAAAGGTAAATTTTTCTGACCCTGGGTTAGATGGGTTAAGCATAATTCTTTTGATATATAGTCTATGGGCTACCATTAGTATTATTAAATTTGTTATGACCTGTCTGAAGAACTATTTTTGTAAGTTGTTCAGGGATCTACAAATGGAAAAAAAATGGTTAAAGAGTAAATTATCATTGGAATTTAGATTCTCACTGGTTGAAATTTGGCATAACCATTGGTAGTCCTGGCACTAAACTTTCCTGAATTATTTTTTTTACCTAACAAAAATTGAAAGAATGCCATCAAATCACTTTCCAATATCTCATAGCTCTCTATGCCTTATTAGTGAAGTATTAAGACATATAAATTCTAATTTTCTAACAATTCTGATAAAAATATTGTTTACCACTCAAATATTAAGTTATCTTACCTATCTACCCTTTATTTACCAATCTCTCAGTCCATTTTTTTGAAGTATTTGAACAAATCATTGAAACCGTGTTAAAAACATTTTCTCTAAGCACGTCTCCTCTAGAAGTTCTCATCACTGAGAGTGTGATTGTGGGAAGGAGAGGGATGGCCCTCCGCTTATTTGGTTAAAGTGAGAATATCAAGTTTTTCCCTCTTTTTGAGTATCAAAGTTATCCATTCATCATTTCTTCATCTGTCTAATAACACCTGATTAAGTACTATGTAAGAGATATTGTGACACGTATTAGGCAGACATAGTTAACTGAGCTATGGTACCACCTTAAGCAATTCAGTCTACTAGAGAATAGAGCTATAAAAATGAGTGTTACACGCATATGCCACGTGTGTAGTGGAGGGTGGTAGAAAAGTTATATTGACTAATATAAAGGGTTGTGTTTTATAACAGGCATCTTGAATGTATGATGGAACATTTATGATCTGTAATAGGTCACAAGGAGAGGTAGGTAGGGAGAAAGGAATGGGTGGGTGATGAGACTTGAGAATGATCACTCTGAAGAGACTAGTTGTAGCAGTGTTTTATGTTTTGTTAAAGCTTTTTGAATGTTCTCTACAGATATGTATGCCTATTGGGTGATTTTAATAAAATTGTTATATTATGAAACTTGGGTTCTGGAAATATCTCTCTTATGTTTTTATGGAAGATGAGAAAAGGGCTTTGTTAGGTTCTGTTGGAAGACTGAAAAGGCAGTTGGTAATATAAAATATTGTGTTGGGTGTTTTACTGAACTCAGGTCTGGCTGCTCTCCACTCAGAAATCTATAGTTGAGAGGCAAGTGCTGGTAGAAAGGAAAACATTGCTTTTAATCAGAAAGCCGGCGATCTAGGGAGAAGGTGGGCTCAGTGTCCCCCAGAAACCAACTCCGAAGATTCTGCTCAGCCATGAAAGTTTTTTTGTTTTTTTTTTTTGTTTTTTTTGTGGTACACGGGGCTCTCACTGTTGTGGCCTCTCCCGTTGCGGAGCACAGGCTCCGGACGCGCAGGCTCAGCGGCCATGGCTCACGCGGCATGTGGGATCTTCCCGGACCGGGGCACGAACCCGTGTGCCCTGCATCGGCAGGCGGACTCTCAACCACTGTGCCACCAGGGAAGCCCCATCCATGAAAGTTTTTAAAGGGAAAGGGGAAGTAATCTTAGTTAATCATTGAGATGGTGGTCAGAGTCGTCACCATCCTCCCCTGCGTGCAGGCTTGTCGACTTCCTGTGATCTTTCTTTAGATGCTGTCTTGTTCATACAGTTTGTGAGATTACTGAAGGGGAAGCTAAGGAAGAGATCTGGTCACCTGCTAATTACTTATTCTTCATTTCTACTTCTTTATCTATGGAAAGAACCAACAGGTTAGGCAAAGTATTGTGTGATCAAAAGATTTGAAAGGTGTGCTAGGGCCAGAGATAAGTAGAGCATGGGGACACCTGATTTAAAAGTTAGTTACAATTTTGCTTTGCTAAATTGACAAAAAAAGGGGTTTCCTGCTGAGGGTGTTTTCCTGCAAAGAACTGCTTACAGTAGAAACAAGAACATAAGAGGTTTGAATTGGAGTATTAACAATGCTGTGGTGGACAGATGCAATCAACAATAACCAAAACAACAATTCATACTATTCTCCTCCCTTTTCTCTCTCTCTCTCTCTCTCTCTCTCTCCCTTTTTTTCATCCCTACTACAAAAAGTTCCCCCCAAAGCTACCAGGCATACTTTTTTTTCAGTGCCTTATTTTGTTCTCCATTCATTCCACTTTCTTACATAGCTGGAACAATAAGAAATTAGACATAAACACGATTTGCAAGAATATTTTTTTAGTTCATTAACAATAACACTATAACACAATTCTGTTAAGATACAAACATCCCAACAGCAATCATATTCCCGTCTCAAATTATAATTAACTTCTGTAATTACGTGTTTGTTCTACTCTATTTCTATCATGGTGGTGTAGTATCATCTTACAGCTTTTTAAAATGACCTCTGATATCATTATAAAGGTAGCCAATTACATTCTCCTATATATTTTTTCATATTGTGGGGAACATTCTAGTAATTTGCTAATTTTATTTTAATATCTGTATGAGTTATGATCCCTACACTTTACCAAAAGGGGTTTTCTCAACCACGTTGTCAGTTAACATCTTTCTGATTTTTTTGAGCTACATTTCCTTTTTTATTCCTCATTCTTTCTCTGTAGTTAATAACTGAAAAAATATACTGCTGTTAAATGATATTGATGTAGTAAAACCCCAACTTTCTATACAAAATTTGTTTTCCCTCTTTATTAGTAGATAAGAAAAGTTCTCAAAGTTCTGAAATTAAAAAGAAATTACTGTTTAAAATCCAAGTACCCTGTAAATAAATGATCTTAAATCTAGCATTTGCTTCTATCAATTTCTGATTTCCAGAAGTCTCTAGAGAGGAACTAGCATTTATTGGGTATTACAGAAAATACTTTTTCTGAATATTCAGATAACACGTACCACCTTTATTTTGTGCATAACAAACCTAAGTTTAGAGAGTTAGAACAACTGGCACACCATGAAATAGTAACTCTCAAAAAATGTTCCCTGAATCTAGTCAGTGAATTTTCCAATATATTTCATTTCACTCTGTTGGTTTAGATCTGTTAATTTTAGTCAAGATATAGGAGATTTACAGTCATGCTGATTTAAGGTATGGTTCACTCACAGGAACCTTATATTAGGTAAGTTATGAGTTTCCTATCCCATTTCATTCTTGTTGGAAAATATTTAACAAGGAAATAACCAATAATGAATAATAATTTTATACTACATATTTTCAGAATAGAATTAGGTAACTTGATGAGCAGAAATTACTAGAGAAAATGTTTAAAGTTAAATTATAATACAAAATAAGATATTTTGTGTTTTTTACTGGATAAGAATTTCATTTGGCTGAAGATTTCCAAATAAAGAACAATTCCCAGTAAAATGAAAGCTCATGATATTGGAAGAAGCATACTGGGAAATTATTGTGTGGAAGTATTAAAAGATAGACTTCAAAGTGTGTTGCTTAGAAATCAAACTGTTCAGCTTAGAAATCAATTTCGAGAGATCTTGCTTAAATAGATTGATATGCCAAATTATCTCTCATTAAGGATGGGATAGTAGATTCCCAGAAATTTGAGGTGATGTTATTGCCGTAGTATGAATCATCAGGGTCACAGTGATAGAGAAATTTCTTTCTAAAGTCAAGTCATTGTGTTTTGGAGGCAGTTCTACAAGGATGTGATCCAAAGGCATCAGTCAAAATTTTTTTCCTTGTAGCTTTCATGTTCCAATCTTTATTCTACCCACGAAGTAAATGAAGACTAACTTCAAACCCACATCTACATTAGCAAAACTCATCAAAATTTGGGAATTCCAAGGATCCTGTAAAAGCCCTGATAATTTTAAAACATCTTATTACATTCCTTCCAAATTATTTCTTCTCCAGGTTAAAGATCCTCAAATTCTTCAACTACTGTTTTAAAATCTCTTTCCCTTTCTGGACATACTACTCTGGATAGGTTTCAGTTTTTCTCTAAGCAGAGTTGCTGCATCTGGAATTTAAAACTATATCCATGGATTTTCATATTCTTAGAGAGTATAAGACTATTTTCTTCCTGTTGTAAATTATCTTAGTCTACATATGAGTTGTTATATTCCCTGTTTATCTATAAAGAGACCACTCTCAAGTTCCCATCAGAGGCAGTCATAGGCATTACACTGGTAGGGAACAATTAAGTTATCAAATAAGGTTAAGGGACTCAGATGGTAAAGTAGTTGTAATTAGCGACAGAAAGAAAACAGGTGTAATATTAAGAACTCTGAATTATAATTCAGGATACCTGTGTTTCACTCTGAGCTGTGTCGCAAAATTATTATGTGACCTTGGACAAATCACTTAACTTTTGAGACTAAAATGAGGTTTAGAAAGATCAGTGATTCTCATTCAGACAAATACTTGGAGAATCCCTGTGGGTAATGAAACATATTACTAAAGGGAAGATGTTGCATTAGTGCAGCAGTAGAGGCACATGTTGGGAAACACTGGACTGAATAAACTTTAAACCCTTCTGGCTTTTATTTACAGTTTGCTTTCCCAGATTCCTCAGGTACAACATTTTCAACCTGTATTTCATTGACTACCAGTATCTGCTAATAGATTAGTGTGTGTCTTTCAAAAGGTGTCAATGTAAAAATAATTTTGTTTTCCTCTAGGTACTCTTCCCACCTCTTGGAATTTAGATGATCTGCATAAAGGAACCACTAAAATCTGTCCATTACTACTATTCTCAGAGGTGCTGTTCTCACAAAATCATTTACATCACGTCATCACATAGGACACCATGTGTTTTGTTGTCATCCCTAATGTATGGTCAGGCCACTCAAGATGGCTGTTCTCTTGCTCTCTGTCCATCCCCCTGCCCGACCAGTGCCTGCTTCACTTAAACCCTACGCACATGACTGACCTTCCTACCTACTTGCCCCAGCCCCCAGCTGGTGATTGTTCTTATCAAAGGAGCGGTGAGCTATCCCTCTACTGGTTTCCCTGACAACTAATGAGCCCACCTGACATCAATTCCCCTGTAACTGGTCATCTCCCCTTCCCCCCCAGGGCAAAGACATTCGGCCTGCAGCACACAGTGGAGTATCACTCCAGGACCTTGCTTCAGACGTGTAAGCCCCCCACCATCCCTTAGACCACTGATTCTCTGTTGCTGACCCTGGGCTCTTCAGTCTTGAAGTGGGGCAAGTACAGGCCTTGTAGGTCTGTGAGGTGCAGCCCAACACCTATGTTACCAAACCACTCAGAATAAAGTGAAGGTAGTGCCTACATTAATCTAAGTAAACAATTTCAGTGCTTTCAGTGCTGGAAGATAAAAAAGAAACATATTCTCTATGTTTGTATTTACACAGTGTAATACTGCTTTGGGATAACTATACATACAGATAAAATAAAAATGAGAGCATTAAGTAGTGTGTGCTAAGTGTCAGATAGATGGAGTGCTAGGTCGATAGATCCCTAGATCGATTTTATATATATTTGTATAAAATTGATGTATCTATCTATCATCTATCTACGTAATGATTTTTCATCCAAAAAATAAGTAGCGGGCTTCCCTGGTGGCGCAGTGGTTGAGAGTCCACCTGCCGATGCAGGGGACACGGGTTCGTGCTCCGGTCCGGGAGGATCCCACGTGCCGCGGAGCGGCTGGGCCCGTGAGCCATGGCCGCTGAGCCTGCGCGTCCGGAGCCTGTGCTCCGCAACGGGAGAGGCCACAGCAGTGAGAGGCCCGCGTACCGCAAAAAAAAAAAAAAAAAAAAAAAAGTAGCTTAGAAAAACTTCAAGTGTGTGATAATAGTTGAACCACATAAGAATGGTAAAGGAGTTTTTTTGAAAGCATTGCAGGTGGAACAAATTGTAAAAGGGAAGAAAATTCAAGGATTGTTCTGTTATTAGATTTTGGGTTTTTGGGTTTTTTTTTACCATTTTTCTCCAGGCAAAGCCTTCCTCTGGGATTTAAACACACTCGTTTTCCCGAAGTCTTTCCTAAATCAAAAGTTTTAAACTCATATTACATTAAGGATTTAGGCAGAAGGGACTGTGCAAGGTAGGAAGATTCATTGGTCCATACTTGTTAGTTGTGTTATGAGGAACAAATAATTTGTGAAAGGCCATGGGTTGACCATATAAAGTTACATAGGAGAGTCTGGCTCTTCCATAAAATGTTCTTCTCAGTGAAGCCCTCTGTTACTCATTGTTCCAGATCCTCCTAACTTCAAATTCAGGGCTTAGGTGCATTTTCTTCTTTCCCCTACTTCCCTACTCTTTTCCTTTCTCACCCTCATGGACATTTTAAACTAAACTGATGAATCAGTAAACCGTTGCTTCTTATAAAGTAATGCAATTTTCTCAAACGCTCCCTCCCTCCTCCTCAAATTACCTTTTTTTAAAAACAAATTTCTGATCATTCCTCTTAATTAATTAAAAACCAAGATAACTGGCATATAGCTTTCCCTTCTACAATCATGGAAATCTTATTCTTGGTTAGTGATTTCAAAGAATAGATAAGTAACCCATCCAGGAAGCCATCCTCACAGTTCCCTGACCTGTTCAATAACTTCTCCCACATGACTTTTATGACACACATTGCCCTGGTCACACCTTTAATGTATTATGATAAGAAATATTTCTACTTCCAAAATCAGATATTTCTCTCATAACACTTATTTAATTGTTTCCCAAACTGTCCTTTGAAATAACTGAGACCTCTGCATTTTTGCATAATACGTCAACCATCAACTTGTCTTTATGGCTGCTTCTATGATGTCAATATTCCATGTTTTGCCCCTTATCCAGTATCTGAGTAAATCCCATCAGCCTGCTCCAAACACTCAGCCTGGCAAACGATAACATCTAAAGAATATTTCAGAGCTAGGGATATTTGGGTGACTATAAATTAATAGTTAGCATCATCAATGGAACCCCTTAACTTGCTTAATCATTGTTAATTCATGAACATAGTCAAAAATTTTTCCTGGTCTCTTCTTGAAATATTTTAAACATTTCCCTTCTCTCTTCAGTTACTTTGCATGTTACCTTCTTTTTATTTTTTTTAAATAGATCTTTACTGGAGTATAATTGCTTCACAATACTGTGTTTCTGTTGTACACCAAAGTGAACCAGCCATATGCATACATATGTCCCCATATCCCCTCCCTCTTTTAACTTCTTGAAGGTTAGCTTACTCCTTCATCTTTGTATAACAAGTCTAACAATGTATTTTCATCTGTATCTTCCCTGTATATAGTTTTTCAAGTAATTTTTTTCTTTACAATCTAAGTTTATCCTAGATCTTATTCCCATCCACAAATTAAGGAAATTTTTGTTGTAAATTATAATTTCTCCCAACTTCATCTCATAGTATTCTCACTCTACTGACTCCATCTTACCAGTATTTAAAATACTCAAGTCTTGGTCCCTTTAAAACACTCTCCTTTTTTTCATCACTTTTTAATCACTGCCACCATTTTCTCTTCTCATGCAGAACAAAATTTCCAAAATATATTGTGCACAACTGTTGTCTACAAATTCTGTACTTCCTACTCCTTACTCAGACATTTCCATTCTGGCTTATCCCCTCTAGCACCCTCCTGAAATTATTCATGCCAAATTTACACTTGGATAATCTAATGAACACTTTTAAGTCTCAAGTAAATACTCAGATATCTTTGAAATGACTGTCCTTTCAGATCACCTCTTCCTCATGTCTTCCAGGACAACACTCTTTCTATGTCTGCCTTTTATATTTCTGGCAGCTCCTTTTCAGTCTTCTGTGCTGGTTTCTTCTCCAGAATGTGAGCAATTTTCAGAATTTTATCCAAGGAACTCTTCTTGGTCCACACAAAGTGATCTCATGCATTCAAATTGTTTTAATTAATCTATATGCAGACAACATTTGATCTATCTTTTCCCAGTCTTTTTTCTTGAGTTATAGAAATGTTTAGCCATACCATAGTGGATATTTCCACTTGAATATGGGCAAACAAATCAAATTCAGAATATCTAAAATATACGCATCATAATACCTTCCAAACTTCTTTAGTATTGTGTATTTCATAAAACAGCAACAATCAACACTCATTTTCTCAAGCCAGAAATCTAAGAGTTGCTTTTGTTGCCTCCTACTCCTAATTAATCATAAGTCATATTTATTTTACCGCTTTGTGTAAAACCCTTTCTAACCCCACTGCCACTCTCCTAATCCATAACACAATCATATATTTTCTGTATTATTACAACGTGGTTCTACTTGGTTAATCCCAAATCCACTTTATTTTATTTCTAATCTATTCTTCAAATTACATCTTGAGTTATATTTTTTAAATGAATGTATGATTATGTCCTTTCTCCTTATAAAGCTCTTCAGAAGCTTCCCATTCTCTTTTGGCTAAAAGCAAAAAGTCCTGAATATTGCTTGCAATGTCCTGCATGATTTGTTCTCTGCTCACTATTCCTTTTTTATCTCCTGACAGGTAGAAAACTGCCTCACACGTTTACGATCGATTTTGAAATAAATGCATGTTCTCAGCTAGGAAGAGTTCAGTAATTTTATTTGAAGGAATTTTGTTCATTCCTGGAATGAATACTTTTCAAGTTTTAGTCATTGAAAATAAGTTCAGTAAAGATAGCTAAGGAATGACTTCATTTTTAAGACATCACTTCAGCATGACATTTCTCTAAGATGGAATACAGTAATTTAGCCTACTTATGACAAATTTTCTTTAAAGATATTCATCACTATAAAGGAAATTCTGTATGGGTCCTTGGTTTGAAGAATTCTCTCTATTTAGCTTTAGACTCTACTCAGTCACATTTAAAAGGAGCTCAAAAGATGATCTCAAATACAATTCAATCATGGAGAAAAGGAAACTGGACAGAATTGGTTAATTGGTTAATGCATGCTTGGAAATTTGTTTAGGTAGAACAACGTCCCACATATTCAGTATCGATTTAGAAATAAATGCATGTTCCTGACATGTAAGAGTTTAGAACTGTTTCTTGAAAAAAACCTCAGTTTTCTAATACAAAATGTTTAACATCGATAGATTAATTCCAATAAATATGTACTGACTGTCTAACTGCCTTAATATTTACTTTTCTTTTGTGGGAAAAGTAATTTTATTATTTTAACTACCATATTTAAACTCTTATATAAGGCACTTGTTAATCGTATGCAGTAATATGTAAACTAAGACATGTACACCAATAACTTTATATTTTAAAATTTATTCTCATAAAAATTTTTCTTTTATATTGGAGTATATTTGATTAACAATATGGTAGTCTCAAGTGTACAGCAAAGTGAATCAGATATACATATACATGTATCCACTCTTTTTTAGATTCTTTCCCCATATAGGTCATTACAGAGTATTGTATAGAGTTCCCTGTGCTATACAGTAGGTTATTAGTTATCTATTTTATACATAGTAATGTGTATATGTCAATACCAATCTCCCTATTTATCCGTCCCCTTTTCCTCCTTGGTAACCATAAGTTTGTTTTCTACATCTGTGACTCTATTTCTGTTTTGTAAATAAGTTCTTCTGTACCATTTTTTTTAGATTCCATACATAAGTGATATCATATGATATTTGTCTTTCTCTGTCTGACTTACTTCACTCAGTGTGACAATCTCTAGGTCCATCCATGTCGCTGCAAATGGTATTGTTTCATTCTTTTTTATGGCTGAGTAATATTACATTTTATTTATCGTTTATATCTTTATCCATTTACCTGCTGATGGACGTTTAAGTTGCTTCCATGTCCTGGCTATTGTAAATAGTGCTGCAATGAACACTGGGGTGCATGTATCTTTTTGAATTACGGTTTTCTCTGGATATATGCCCAGGAGTGGGATTGCTGGAACATAGGGTAGTTCTATTTTTAGTTTTTTAAGGAGCCTCCATATTGTTCTCCATAGTGGCTGCATCAATTTACATTCCCACCAACAGTGCAAGAGGGTTCCCTTTTTTCCACACTCTCTCCAGCATTTATTGTTTGTAAATTTTTTGATGATGGCCATTCTGACCTGTGTGAGGTGATACCTCATTGCAGTTTTGATTTGCATTTCTCTAATTCTTAGTGATGTTGAGCATCTTTTCATGTGCTTTTTGGCCATCTGTATGTCTTCTTTGGAGAAGTGTCTATTCTGGTTGTTTTTTTTTGTTTTTTTTGTTTTTTGATATTGAGCTGCATGAACTGTTTGTATATTTTAGAGTTTAATCCCTTGTCGGTTGGTTTGTTTGCAAATATTTTCTCCCATCCTGAGGGCTGTCTTTTTGTCTTGTTTATGGTTTCCTTTGCTGTGCAAAAGCTTTTAAGTTAGGTCTGATTTGTTTATTTTTGTTTTTATTTTCATTACTCTAGGAGGTGGATCAAAAAAGATCTTGCTGTAACTTATTTCAGAGACTGTTCTGCCTATGTTTTCCTCTAAGAGTTTTATAGTATCCAGTCTTACATTTAGGTCTTTAACTCTTGTTGAGTTCATTTTTGTGCATGGTGTTAGACAGTGTTCTAATTTCATTCTTTTATATGTAGCTGTCCAGTTTTCCCAATGCGACTTATTGAAGAGACTGTCTTTTCTCCATTGTATAGTCTTGCCTCCTTTGTCATAGATTAGGTGACCATAGGTGTGTGTGGGGTTATTTCTGGGCTTTTTATCCTGTTCCACTGATCTATATTTCTGTTTTTGTGCCAGTACCATATTGTTTTGATGACTGTAGCTTTGTAGTATAGTCTGAAGTCAGTGAGAGTGATTTCTTTAACTTTAAATAACTTTAAAAAATTAAAGGAAGATATAAAAAAGAGATACGTCACAGTTGCTCAGAGGAAATTAAAATCATGTTCACCATGGGTGGTGCATAGTTTCAGGAGAATAGGTGCTATGGGAGGTATTTCTTTCAAGACAGTGTTAACTATGTGGACAAAAAGACATATAACTGATTTTTATTATGCATAGAAGTAGGCCTATCTAAATGATGACCTTTCCAGCCTTCCTTATAGCTAAATGAGGTCAATGAAATGCATGTGAAGTTTTGGTTTAGGAGTTACAGGAAAGCTCCTCATCAGGAGACAGATATTGTAAGAGCCCTTTGCCCTGTCTCCACTTCCATCAGCCATAGTCTGTAATATGGACACATTAGATAGAACTCCAGCAGGTCTCTGCCATAAAGAAATGGCTTTTAGGGAATCCCCTGGCGGTCCTATGCTTAGGACTCTTCACTTCCACAGCCAACAGTGCAGGTTCAATCCCTGGTTGGGGAAATAAGATCACACAAGCTGTGTGGTGCAGCAAAGAAAGAAAGAAAGAAATGGTTTTTAGGTGGAAGTCACTTGCTAAGTAGGGAGAAGCAGAAAGAAAGTGTAGCAATTCACCCTGGGTTTCCCTCTCCTAAATTAATTTTTATGTTGAAAAAAAAAAAAAAACAAAACTCTTCCCTCTCTTGAACCATCGTTATTTCTCATTTCTGTCAATGGCAATCAAAATAAGTAATACATGTGGTTATTTCAGAAATATTTGATTTCTTTTGTGTCTATGCATCAAAATAGATTTTCTTTGGGAGTTTTGACTAAACATGTATGCAATCCTACAGAAAGCAAAGAAGTATGTTTGAATTGCTAAGACAATATTTCCTCCGATTTTCTGATCTAGAAAAATGCACTTAAATTAGTTTTGAAAATAAACCACCTCTTTTTTTTTTTTTTTTTTTTTTT
>NW_020837968.1:6315137-6370137 GCF_003676395.1 Aethalodelphis obliquidens
TTGCGGTACGTGGGCCTCTCACTGTTGTGGCCTCTCCCGTTGCGGAGCACAGGCTCTGGGCGCGCATGCTCAGCGGCCATGGCTTACGGGCCCAGCCGCTCCGCAGCATGTGGGATCCTCCCGGACCGGGGCAAGAACCCGTGTCCCCTGCATCGGCAGGCGGACTCTCAACCACTGCGCCACCAGGGAAGCCCACCACCTCTTTTCTTAACATGCTTGCTCTGTTTTTTTTTAATGCCTTTGCTTTATTCCTATGGCAAAAATAAATGGTTGGGGCTTCCCTGGTGGCGCAGTGGTGGAGAGTCCGCCTGCTGATGCAGGGGACGTGGGTTCGTGCCCTGGTCCGGGAGGATCCCACATGCTGCAGAGCAGCTGGGCCCATGAGCCATGGCCGCTAATCCTGCATGTCCGGAGCCAGTGCTCCGCAACGGGAGAGACTACAACAGTGAGAGGCCCGCGTACCACAAAAATAAATAAATAAATGGTTGAATTCAAATTTTAAATTCTTTTTAAGAGTTTCATCCATTTTTTTCTCATTGTTATAAAATGTATACACTACTTATTAATACTTTGTAGTAGGTGATATTAGTTTATCTTCATTGAACAACATCACATGTTTGATTATGTTCACATATTGAAAAAATAGGGCACAAGGTATATAATAAAGACAAAAGTATTTACTATAATATATACCATGCACTGTGGTAAGTACCTGATATATATTAACTCCTGTAATTCTAATGATACTTCTTCAAGGTAGAAACTAGTTACACCAGCCACCATAGGGAGGTGAGTAAACTGAAGAACAGAGATTAAGTACCTGGCCCAAGGTCGCTCAACTGGCTAACAGAACTAGAATTTGAAATTGTGCATTTAGGCCTCAGAGTCTATACTCCTAAGGACGATGCTCTCTTCACTTTTTTTTCCTCACTCTCCTTTTTAGTTCACTCTGCAGAGATGCTTCTTCAATGGGTCCTAAATTATATCATAGCTAGGCCCCTGACCCATGTCTCATGGTTTAGGTAATACAAGCATTGCCAAATAGCTCGAGAAGTAAGTACAGTTTTAATTCATGACAACATGAGTAGCTCCTCAATAATATCCAGAAAGTACTGGCCAGTTTACAAGTTAATTGAAGTGACTGTCACTAGAAAGTTCCCACAAGTTAAAAAAAAAATGGATTGAAACTGTATGCAGTAATCTGTCTAATACTGTAGAATAAAAGTTTTACTTTTCCTTCAGTTTCATTCATTTTTTGTTTGTTTTTTAATTATCAAATGGTAAAAGAGATTACCTTTAGAAAGGCAGTAGCAACAATTAAGAGTATTATAGAGGACTTATAGACCAATGAAAAAGACTGCACAACATCAAATCTAATTATAATTATATTCTATGGGCTTTTAGTGCCATATGTATGTAGATGGTTCAGAAAATCTAGTTTTTCTTTTCTTTTACTATTCTTTTGTATTGAAGTATAGTTGATTTAAAAAATTATGTTAGTTTCAAGTGTACAACATGGTACTCCAATATTATTGTAGATTATATTCCATTTAAATTAATTACAAAATAATGGCTATATTCCCTGTGCTGTACAACATATCCTTGTAGCTTATTTTATACATAGTAGTTTGTACCTCTTAATCCCCTACTTTTATCTTGCCCCCCCACCTTCCCTCTTCCCACTGGTAACCACTAGTTTGTTCTCTGTGAGTCTGTTTCTGTTTTGTCATATTCATCTATTTGTTTTAAGTTTTAGATTCTACATATAAGTGATAATAGCGAGTATTTGCCTTTCTCTTTCTGATTTATTTTACTAAGCGTAATACCCTTTAAGTCCATCCATGTCATTGCAAATGGCAGAATCACATTCTATTTTCTGGCTGAGTAACATTCTGTTGTGTGTATGTATATGTGTATGTAAATATATACACACACACATACCACATCTTCTTTATCCATTCATTTATTTGTGGACACTTAGCTTGCTTCCTTATCTTGGCTACTGTAAGTAATGCTGCTATGAACAATGGGGTGCATGTCTTTTCCAACTAGTGTTTTAATTTTCTTCAGATACGTACCCAGGTGTGGAATTTCTAGGTCATATGGTAGTTCTATTTTTAATTTTTTGAGGAACCTCCATACTGTTTTCCATAGTGACTGCACTGATTTACATTTTCACCAACACCGTTCTAGGGTTCCATTTTCTCCACATCCTCTCCAACATTTGGTATTTTTAGACTTTTTCATGATACCTATTCTGGCAGTTGTGAGATTGTATCTCATTGTGGTTTGATGTGCATTTCTCTGATGAATAGCAATTTTGAGAATCTTTTCATGTGCCTCTTGGTCATCTGTATACCTTTGGAAAAAAGTCTATTCAGATCTTCTGCCCATTTTTTAATCAGGTTGTTTGTTTGTTTTGATATTGAGTTGTATTAGCTGATTATATATTTTGCATATTACCCCCTTATTGGTTGTATCATTTGCAAATATTTTCTCCCATTCACTAAACTGTCTTTTCATTTTGGAAATGGTTTCCTTTGCTGTGTGAAAACTTTTAAGTTTGATTAGGTCCCATTTGTTTCTTGTTTTTTATTTTTGTGTCTAATTTTTTTGTTTTGTTTGTTTGCTCTTGTTTCTTTTGCTTAGGGAACTGATGTAAACTATATAATATTGCTATGATTTATATGAAAGAGTGTTCTGTCTCTGTTCTTTTCTAGGATTTTTATGATTTCAGATCTTACATTCAAATCTTTAATGCATTTTGAGTTTATTGTTGTATAAGTGTGACATTGTTCCATTTCTTTATATCATCTTCAAATTCCTTCATCAATGTTTCATAATTTTCAGAGTACAGGTCTTTACCTGCTTGGTTAAGTTTATTTTTTGTATTTTATTCTTTTTGATGCAATTTTAATCTTGATTGTTTTCTTGCTTTCTCTTGCTGATAGTTCATTATTAGTGTATAGAAAAGCAAGAGATTTCTGTATATTAATCTTGTATCCAGCAATTTGACTGAATTTATTTATCAGTTCTAACAGTTTTTTGGTGGAGATTTTAGGATTATCTATATATATTATCATGATACCTACAGATACTGACAGTTTTACTTCTTCCCTTCTGATTTGGATGCCTTTTATTTCTTTTTCTTGTCTGATTGATGTGACTAGGACTTCCAATGCTATGTTCAATAGAAGTGGTGAGAGTGAGTATCATCATCTTGTTCCTGATTTTAGAAGAAAAGCTAAAGGTTTTCCGTGGTTGAGTATGATGTTAGCTGTGGGTTTGTTATAAGTCACCTTTATTATGTTGAGATATATTCCCTCTATACTAACTTTTGATGAGAGTTTTTATTTTGAAATGATGTTGAATTTTGTCAAATGCTTTTGCTTTTGCTTTTGAAATGATTAAGTGATTTTTATCCTTTTATTAATGAGGTATATCACACTGATTGATTTGTGAATACTGAACCATCCTTGCATCCCTGGAGTAAATCCCACAGGATCATGGTTTATGATCCTTCTATATGTTATTGAATTTGGTTTGCTAATATTTTATTGAGGATTATTGCATCTGTGTTCATCAGAGATATTGACCTGTAGTTTTCTTTTATTGTAACATCTTTGTCTGGCTTTGCTATCAGGGTAATGTTGGCTTTGTACAGTCAATTTGGGAGTGTTCCACCCTCTTCAATTTTTTGGAGTAGTTTGAGAAGTATGGGTATTAACTCTTTTTTATATGTTTGGTAGAATTCCCCTATGAAGCTGTCTGGCTCTGGACTTTTGTTTTTTGACTAATAACTGAATTCTGCTACTAGTGATCAGTCTGTTCAGAATGTCTATTTCTTCCTGATTCAGTCTTCAACACTTTAGATGGGCTCTGGTTGCCAATGGAGCCATACTAGTAATTAGAGAGTTGGAACATTAGCCCCACCCCCAAACCTCTGGGGAGAAGAGGGGGGAAATAGGTAGGAGGTTAAATCACTTGCTAATAGCAAATGATTTAATCAATTATGCCTACATAATGAAGCCTCTATAAAACCCAAAAGGACATGGTGTGGAGAGCTTTCATGGTGGTGAACAGGTGGAGATCTGGGGAGAGTGTCATGGTTGGAGAGCACATGGATGCTCTGAGCTCTTTCTCCATACCTTGCCCTTTGCATCTCTTCCATCTGGCTATTCCTGAGTTATATCTTTTTATAATGAACCAATAATCGAGCAAGTAAAATGTTTTTCTGAGTTACCAGTAATCTAGTAAGTAAAATGTTTTCTAGCAAATTAACTAAACCCAAGTAGGAAGTCATGGGAACCTCTGATTTATAGCCAGTCAGAAGCACAGGTAACAACTTAGACTTGTAACTGACATCTTAAGTGTTTGTGGAGGTAAAGTCTTATAGGACTGAACCCCTAAACTGTGGGATCTGATGCTATCTCTGGGTAAATAGTATCAGAATTTAGTTGAATTGTAGGACACCCATCTGGTGACTGAGAATTGCTTGGTGTTGTATGGGAAGCCTCAATCCCACCCAACCCCACACCACACACATTGGAATTAGGCCCAAGAATCCCCAAAGAAGTCCCTTTCTAAGTAATTTTACTTTGATCCTAATTGCCATTTTATCCAAGAAATTTGACTGCCTAATATTAATAAGTGTTCTGAATTAAAGTGAGGAGTGCCCAAAGCTACTCCTCTCCACTTATACTACCTAGAGTGATTTTTCAGGATACAATTCAATACCATGTCAAGTTTAAGTTGATGACAAATTTAGGTATAAACTTAATAAATATTTTTTTAGGCAATAAAATATTTTAAACATTTTATCTACTTTCATTGAAAAAAAGTAAATGTTTCTAATAACTAAAGGCACTTTAGCTTGATTGTGACATCTAATAAAATCCTATACTAGATTACAAATCATAAGAAAAGTACACAAAATGATAAAGAATATGGGATAGTCATATTTTAAAGGGTATAGGAAAAATGTCACTGGACTCTCTTTACTCCAAAAGCATAAAATGTTAACAAGAAAATGAAAAACAGTCATGAATATCCCATTTGAAGAAAATGAGGAGACATTTATAGACGGAAATACATTGTAAGAGAAAGGAGTGTCATATGCAGTGATCTAAAAAGAATGCGTGGGAAGGAGCTATCTGAGGATGCCTGTAATCCCAGGTGTGATTAAAAAGTCTGTGAAGCCCACATGGCCAAAATATGTGAATATCACACGCTTAGGAGTAGAAACAACAGTCCTCTATTGGACATAGTAGGAAGAGGTTTTGACACTTAGTGTCAGGAAGCAGAGAATGTAGAGCAAAATTAAACATATTTCTTATATGTATTCTACTTTTGAATAGGGAGAGAATATAGTAATCATGATGAAGAGTAGAATTAAGAAAACCAAACAAAAAGAAGTAGGTAAATAAAATTGAAAGAGAGGAAAAGTGAAAAAATGGAAGGTTAGCAAATGAAAGCCAATATACACATAAATGGGCATTTTATTTGGAGCATGGCTACCCATCCAGAGAATATATTTTTCACCTTCTCTTAAAACTTAATGTGGCCAAATGACTAAATCCTTGTCATGGAAATTTGTCACTTTCCATCAAAGAGAGAACTGCTTCCCTTCCCTTCCTGATGCAGGCATATAAATCAGCCAGTTTCAATGTCCTGAGAGATTCCCAAACAATATTAAAGGAATCTGGTTTTTGGATAATCTTTGGAAACACAACCCACTTATTCACCATGGAGTGACATTTGGAAGAGAAATGCACCTCTACCTTCCTTCAATCACAGTGCCTTGGATCTCTCAGTTCAGTCTGTTCAGTTGGAATTCTAATCATAACAACTTGCTCATAATATTTGAAAGGTCACACCGTGTGCCAGGAGAAAATTCTCAGAAAGAGCAACATAAGGGCAGGGCATAATAAAGTTAGGAAACCTTAGCAGTAAAGAAGGAATCATTATTTCATTTGTTTTTTTAATGGATTAAAAACCTGTAAAGGAAAAATCAGGCTGGTTTCAAATGTCTTTGTAACAGTCAGTGTTCTTTATAACATTCAATGCTCAATGTTCTACAAAATTGCAAAGAAAGGCTGTGTAACTCAATAGAGTTATGCTTCTCCAAATGTTTACTTAAATTTTTTTCCTTTAAGTATAAAGGAAAAATAATTGATATAATCATATAAGATTTCATTTAGAAAAGATAATTTGCTCCTATGATAAAGATCCACAATGTTAAAGCGAGCCCAAAAGAGAGAATCCTCTATATCCAAACATACCATCTTCCCTGATGGCAATTAATATTATTTGTTACTTGTGTGTTTTTAAGCAGTATTACATGATATGTACAAACGAATATGTTTGTGTTTCTATTGTTTATTTAAACATAAGATTATAGGAAGGTTAAAAAACAGTTTTCATCATTTACAATATAAAAATATTGAAATAGGAAGACATTTCACAATTCTTAGAGAAATCAGAAGATAAATAACATGGCTTTCTAGACTCTAATGATGGTGGAGAAATAGTGTATTTGAAATCTCATATTGTCTATCTCCAAATGGCTATATCCTAGATGAATTTTCTCTAATTTAAGAATTGATGAGTGAAAAATACATTTCTAATAACTAAAATAAAATACTCTATTCTTAGTGATTCAATGAGAAGTATTTTATCATGCAGAATTTTACAATAAGGAATTATTAATGGAACTCATCTGTATCACACTGTGACGGCAGTAACATGATTTAATGCTTTTGCCAAACCCATAGAACTGTGGGCTACGAAGAATAAACTTTGCTTTATAAAAAATAATTTAAAAATGAGGATGTTGGTGGAACACAGTAATGAATTCATATTATGAAAAATGAATCTATTTTTTTAACATCTTTATTGGTGTATAATTGCTTTACAATGTTCCGTTAGTTTCTGCTGTATAACAAAGTGAATCAGCTATACATATACATATGTCCCCGTATCTGCTCCCTCTTACGTCCCACTCTCACCCTCCCTATCCCACCCCTCTAGGTGGTCACAAAGAATGGAGCTGATCTCCCTGTGCTATGCGGCTGCTTCCCACTAGCTATCTATTTCATGTTTGGTAGTGTATATATGTAAATACCACTCTCTCACTTCGTCCCAGCTTACCCTTTCCCCTCCTCGTGTCCTCAAGTCCATTCTCTGCATATGCGTCTTTATTCCTGTCGTGCTGCTGGTTCTTCAAAACCTTTTTTTTTTTTTTGGATTCCATATATATGTGTTAGCATATGGTATTTGTTTTTCTCTTTCTGACTTACTTCACTCTGTATGACAGACTCTAGGTACATCCACCTCACTACAAATGACTCAATTGCATTTCTTTTTATGACTGAGTAATATTCCATTGCATATATATGCCACATCTTCTTTATCCATTCATGTGTCAATGGACACTTAGGTTGATTCCATGTCCTGGGTATTGTAAATAGTGCTGCAATGAACATTGTAATGGGAATGTTCCATGTCCTGGATATTTTAAATAGTGCTGCAATGAACATTGTGCAATGAACTCTCTTTGAATTATGGTTTTCTCAGGGTATGTGCCCAGTAGTGGGATTGCTTGGTCGTATGGTAGTTCTATTTTTAGTATTTTAAGGAACTTCCAAACTGTTCTCCATAGTGGCTGTACCAATTTACATTCCCACCAATAGTGCAAGAGGATTCCCTTTTCTCCACACCCTCTCCAGCATTTATTGTTTGTAGATTTTTTGATGATGGCCATTTTGACTTGTGTGAGGTGATACCTTATTGTAGTTTTGATTTTCATTTCTCTAATGATTAGTGATGTTGAGCATTCTTTCATGTGTTTGTTGGTGATCTGTATATCTTCTTTGGAGAAATGTCTATTTAGGTCTTCTGCCCATTTTGGGATTGGGTTGTTTGTTTTTTTTTGATATTGAGCTACATGAGCTGCTTTTAAATTTTAGAGATTAATCCTTTGTCAGTTGCTTCATTTGGAAATATTTTCTCCCATTCTGAGGGTTGTCTTTTTCTCTTGTTTATGGTTTCCTTTGCTGTACAAAAGCTTTTAAGTTTCATTAGGCCCCATTTGTTCATTTTTGGTTTTATGTCCATTTCTCTAGGAGGTGAGTCAAAAAAGATTTTGCTGTGATTTATGTCATAGTGTTCTGCCTATGTTTTCTTCTAAGAGTTTTATAGTGTCGGGCCTTACATTTAGGTCTTTAATACATTTTAAGTTTATTTTTGTCTACGGTGTTAGGAAGTGTTCTAATTTCATTCTTTTACCTGTAGCTGTCCAGTTTTCCCAGCCCCACTTACTGAAGAGGCTATCTTTTCTCCATTGTATATTCTTGCCTCCTTTATCAAAGATAAGGTGACCATAGGTGTGTGGGCTTATCTCTGGGTGTTCTATCCTGTTCCATTGATCTATATTTCTGTTTCTGTGCCAGTACCATACTGTCTCGATTACTGTAGCTTTGTAGAATAGTCTGAGGTCAGGGAGCCTGATTGCTCCAGCTCCGTTTTTCTTTCTCAAGATTGCTTTGGTTATTCAGGGTCTTTTGTGTTTCCACACAAATTATGAAATTTTTTGTTCTAGTTCTGTGAAAAATGCCATTGGTAGTTTGATAGGGATTGCATTGAATCTGTAGATTGCTTTGGGTCCTATGGTCATTTTCACAATCTTCCAACCCAAGAACATGGTATATCTCTCCATCTGTTTGTATCATCTTTAATTTCTTTCATCAGTGTCTTATAGTTTTCTGCATGCAGGTCTTTTGTCTCCTTAGGTAGGTTTATTCCTAGGTATATTTTTCCTCTTGTTGCTATAGTATATGGCAGTGTTTCTTAATTTCTCTTTCAAATTTTTCGTTGTTAGTTTACAGGAATGCAAGAGATTTCTGTGAGTTAATTTTTTATCCTGCAGCCTCACCAAATTCACTGATTAGTTCTAGTAGTTTTCTGGTAGCCTCTAGGATTCTCTATGTATAGTATCATGTCATCTGCAAACAGTGACAGCTTTACTTCTTCTTTTCCGATTTGGATTCCTTTTATTTCTTTTGCTTCTCTGATGGCTGTGGCTAAAACTTCCAAAATTATGTTAAATAATAGTGGTGAGAGTGGGCAACCTTGTCTTGTTCCTGATCTTAGTGGAAATGGTTTCTGTTTTTCACCATTGAGAACGATGTTGGCTGTGGGTTTGTCATATATTGCCTTACTATGTTGAGGTAAGTCCCTCTATGCCTACTTTCTGCAGGGTCTTTATCATAAATGGCTGTAGAATTTTGTCAAAAGCTTTTTCTGTATCATTTGAGATGATCATATGGTTTTTACCCTTCAGTTTGTTAATATGGTGTATCACATTGATTTTCATATATTGAAGAATCCTTGCAATCCTGGGATAAACCCCACTTGATCATGGTGTATGATCCTTTCAATGTGCTGTTGGATTTGCTAGTATTTTGTTGAGGATTTTTGCATCTATGTTCATCAGTGATATTGGCCTGTAGTTTTCTTTTTTTGTGACATCTTTGTCTGGTTTTGGTATCAGGGTGATGGTGGCCTCATAGAATGATTTTGGGAGTGTTCCTCCCTCTGCTATATTTTGGAAGAGTTTGAGAAGGATAGGTGTTAGCTTTTCTCTAAATGTTTGATAGAATTCACCTGTGAAGCTATCTGGGCTTTTGTTTGTGAAGCTATCTGGGCTTTTTGTTTGTTTTGTTTGATTGGAAGATTTTTAATCACAGTTTCAATTTTAGTACTTGCGATTGGTCTGTTTATATTTTCTATTTCTTCCTGGTTCAGTTTCGGAAGGTTGTGCTTTTCTAAGAATTTGTCCATATCTTCCAGGTTGTCTATTTTGTTGGCATATAGTTGCTTGTAGTAACTCTCATGATCCTTTGTATTTCTGCAGTGTGAGTTGTTCTCCATTTTCATTTCTAATTCTATTGAATTGAGTCTTCTCCCCTTTTTTCTTTATGAGTCTGGCTAATGGTTTATCCATTTTGTTTATCTTCTCAAAGAACCAGCTTTTTAGTTTTATTGATCTTTGCTGTTGTTTCCTTCATTTCTTTTGCATTTATTTCTTATCTGATTTTTATGATTTCTTTCCTTCTGTTAACTATGGGTTTTTTTGTTGTTGTTCTTCTTCTTCTTTCTCTAATTGCTTTAGGTGTAAGGTTAGGTTGTTTGAGATGTTTCTTCATTCTTGAGGTTGGATTGTATTGTTATAAACTTCCCTCTTAGAATGCTTTTGCTGCTTCTCATAGGTTTTGGGTCGTCGTGCTTTCATTGTCAGTTGTTTCTATGTATTTTTTGTTTTCCTCTTTGATTCCTTCAGTGATCTCTTGCTTATTTAGTAGGGTATTGTTTAGCGGCCCTGTGTTTGTATTTTTTTACAGTTTATTTCTTGTAATTGATACCCAGTCTCATAGTGTTGTTGTCAGAAAAGATACTTGATACGATTTCAATTTTCTTAAATTTACCAAGGCTTGATTTGTGACCCAAGACATGATCTATACTCTAGAATATTCCATAAGCACTTGAGAAGAAAATGTATGCTGTTGTTTTTGGATGTAAGGTCCTGTAAATATCAATTAAGTACATCTTGTTTAATGTGTCATTTACAGCTTGTGTTTCCTTATATATTTTCATTTTGGATGATCTCTCCATTGGTGAAAGTGGGGTGTTAAAGTCCCCTACTATTATTGTGTTTCTGTAGATTTCCCCTCTTATGGCTGTTAGCATTTGCCTTATGTATTGAGGTGCTCCTATGTTTGGTGCATAAATATTTACCATTGTTATATCTTCTTGGATTGATCCCTTGATCATTATGTAGAGTCCTTCTTTGTCTCTTGTAATAGTCGTTATTTTAAAGTCTATTTTATCTGATATGAGAATTGCTACTCCAGGTTTATTTGATTTCCATTTGCATGGAATATCTTTTTCCATCCCGTTACTTTCAGTCTGTATGTGTCCCTAGGTCTGAATTGAGTCTCTTGTACACAGCATATATATGGGTCTTGTTTTTGTATCCATTCAGCCAGTCTATGACTTTTGGTCGGAGCATTTAATCCATTTACATTTAAGGTAATTATAGATATGTATGTTCCTATTACCATTTTCTTATATTGTTTTGGGTTTGTTTTTATAGGTCCAGGGACAATTTCCCTGTGTGTTCTCCCAGGTAGGTTGTCCCTGGATTATGGGACCCTGGCAGTGACGGGCTGCACAGGTTCCCAGGATGGGAGTTGTGGATAGTGACATGTGCTTCTGCACAGGTTTCTTGGTGGCTGCAGTAGCAACCTTAGCGTTTCATGCCCATCTCTGCTGTCTGCACTGCTAGCCACGGCTCATCCCCATTTCGTCGCTGGAGCTCGTTTAGGCAGTGCTCTGAATCTCTTTTTTGCACCCTGAAACAGTGGTTTCTTGCCTCCTAGGAAGTTCCATACTTTCCCCCAGACTCCCTCCTGGCTAGCTGTGGCACAGTAGCCCCCTTCAGACTGTTTTCACACAGCCAGCCCCAGTCCTATCCCTGGGATCTGACCTCCGAAGCCCTAGCCTCAGTTCCCAGCCCCGACCTGTCCCGGAGGGTGAGCATACCAGCCTCTCAGGCTGGTGAGTGTTGGTCGGCACTGATCCTCTGTGCGGGAATCTCTCTGCTTTGCCCTCTGCACCCCTGTTGCTGTGCTCTCCTCCATGGCTCCGAAGCTTCCCCCCTCCTCCACCCGCAGCCTCCGCCCACTAGCCCCACTAGGGGCTTCCTAGTGTGTGGAAACCTTTCCTCCTTCACGGCTCCCTCCCACTGGTGCAGGTCTCGTCCCTATTCTTTCGTCTCTGTTTATTCTTTTTTATTTTGCCTTACCCAGGTACATGGGGGGGTTTCTTGTCTTTTGGGAAGTCTGACGTCTTCTGCCAGCATTCAGTAGGTGTTCTGTAGGAGCTGTTCCACATGTAGATGTATTTTTGATGTATTTGTGGGCAGGAAGGTGATCTCCATGTCTTACTCCTCTGCCATCTTGAAGGTCCTCCCCTTAATCTAATTTTATTAAAAGTATTTGACAACCTCATGGAAAGTTATGGGAAAGAGACAGCTGATTATAACTTTTTTTTAAAGAAATACTTTTTATAGACTTTTTTTTTAAAAAACTGGATATTTTAAGCCAAAGGCAAAAATAACTTTCAACAAATACAATACTCTAGTTGGTAGATTTGTTTCTCACAGGTTTATATTTTTGCAGTTCTGAAGCTACTTTGCATGTATATAACAATTGAACAGATAAGTAAATATATGGATCATGATGATAGGTTTCTCACTGTCGGAAGGAAATTACAAATAAGCAAGAAGTGGACTGCTGGAATGAAACTTGTGGTTCTGGATTAAGTATGAATAGAAGTGAGTTAAGTATGGACACATATTTAATTCAGTATATATATGTCTACATATATATGTGTGTGTATATATATAGAGAGAGAGGTACAGAAATAAATGTAGATATATGTATATACATGGATTTGTATACATACATGTATTTCCTAGTTGGTCCACTGAGAGTACCTAGCACTAAGAATTTAGTTTCTAAAAACCATTCTCAGATAGAAGAAAAATTAGAGTATTAACATTAATACTTAAAAAAATAGTCATGAATCCAAGCAGAGATAAATAAATGATTGAATATATAAATACATGTGGCAGAAGGAAAAGACCCTCCTTACAGAAAAATTTATACTTGAAGAAGAAATGAAGGAAGTAGAAAATCACTATTATAACATCATAGTAATAATTGCTGCAAGCAAGATCCACTGATGGATACTAAACTTAGTGAAATTTTAAGAAGAAATAGAGTATTTGCATAGCAGCAACATTTAATCCATATTATTTATTAACAACATGTCTGTTTGGTTTTAACACATTACTGGAAATTTTTAACATCCTCCTCTAGGAGATGAAGATTTATTTACCTCCCCTTGAATGTGGTCTAGACCTAAAAAATAAGATATAGGAAGGGAAAAGAGTAATTTTTTAGAAAAGAAACCTGGCTGATACCGCCCTAACCAAGTGAGCAAGTTTAGCACCTACCGTAATAAGTCACACTGATCTATGTATTACTTGACGTGATGCAGAAAGAAGGCCCTTCACTTCTGTGATCTTCTACAAAATCTGTATTCCTGTAAAATATCAGACAAACCTAAACTGGAGGACGTTCTACAAAACAGCTGACTAGTAAATTTCAAATGTTTCAAGGTTGTGAAAGACAGATTAACTGTCACAGAATGGAGGAGTCTAAGGAGACATGATAACAATGGGATATTCAGGATTAGATTTTTAAAAGACATTTTTAAAATGTCTTTTTAAGAAAAAGACGTTAGTGGATACCCAAATGAAATAGGAGTAAAGTCTGTAGTTTAGTTACTAATTATTGTATGAATGTCAATTTGATACATGTACCATGAATATGTAAGATCTTAATGTTAGTGAAAGTTGAGTAAAAGACATACAGGAGGGCTTCCCTGGTGGCGCAGTGGTTGAGAGTCCGCCTGCCGATGCAGGGGACACAGGTTCGTGCCCCGGTCCAGGAAGATCCCACATGCCACGGAGCGGCTGGGCCCGTGAGCCATGGCCGCTGAGCCTGCGCATCCGGAGTCTGTGCCCCGCAACAGGAGAGGCCACAACAGTTAGAGGCCTGCGTACCTCAAAAAAAAAAAAAAAAAAGGCATACAAGAACTCTCTGTACTATACTGTAATTCTTCAGTAAATCAAAAATTATTTCTAAATATAAAATTTTAAATAGAAAATAAGTGAAGAAAAACAAGAAGGCTAATTAAGAAATACTCTTCAGTAAAAACATGGTGGCAGATTACCTACAACTTTTAATAAGTGGCACTTTCAAGAATTTTTAGGTAAAATACATTACTATCTAAGCTTCATTACGTTTAACAGAGGGAAACACATTCATAAATATCTTTCTTATTTACTTAAAAATCTATAGTATGTATTCTGTACAGTTAATGATGAAAACTCTATTCAGAAATTATTTCTATTTCTAAAAATGTGTACATAAAATATTTAGGAACACGTTATTCTATTTCTGTGGGTATTGATTTTAGCTCAGTTACATGTGATAGATTTCCACACTAACCAAACGTAGAGCGTTTCTATGAAACCTTACATAAGTTGAGAGGGGATAAAGCAAAGAAGCAATTGCCTTAGGACACATCTTGCTAATGGATGCGCAAAATAAATGGAGATTAAGCACAGATGCTCACAGACACAGTTCAAAGCTGGGGTGGCTCTACGCTGAGATGCTGAGTGTGTTTCCCAGGGAAGGAGCTTGGTGGTGCTGCACTCACTGCTCCTGGTGTGCTGCCTCTATAAGGGCTCTGGCAAAACAAATGCTGAGAGCTGTTTTCACTTTGCCTTTTTTTGTAACAAAAAAAATCCTCTTTGGATTTATTTTTGTTAGCAAAAACAGGTACTAATGTAGTAGGCCTTTCATAAAAGTGAAGTTGCATAAGGCAAACTTTCAAGAAGTGGAGGATACCTGTACTTGGAATCTTCTGTTCATAAAATGGAGAGACACACTGAAAATTTATGTGTTCTGCTCACCACATGCTGAGTGAAAAGGTGTCTTTTCTCTATCTACTTTAATAGTATTTCTTTAATGAAAGACATTTAGTTCTATAATTTCACATGGTACAAAGGGATAGTTTTCTCCTAAAAGAGCATGCTTCAGATTATGTTTCTCAAATGAAATTATAATAAGTAAATATTCATAAGCAAGGAGTGTGATTACCTATACAAAAGACATTATGATATGTACAATTATTTTTATAACTCCATAGATAATCCCACCAAAATATCATGTGATGTATATATTAGTTGTCCCTTATGTTTGGGTGCAAATGAGGGGAAATCCAGAGAAGTACAAGTATAAATAAATGTTCTTTTATAAATAGTTTAGCATGCTCTTGGATAGAAACATGCCATATATATTTGACATGTTTCAAATGATGAGTTGCAGGATTATCTATCTTATAAGCTTGATAATGCAAGGTATTAAGTCTATATAAGGTAACTCACAGTTTAAAAATAATATAATGTCTTTTCTTAACCAAACGCTTAAGGAAATTTTAGCAATTATTCAGAGCCTGCCAGTTTCAAGGCAAATGAAATAGGTAACATCTGAATAGCAAGCAATTTGTCCTCAAACTCTGTTATTTATAGTCTAGCTAGAAATCAGACCTTGTTCTCTTGGGTAGAACATAGTTTACCACAGATCCAGAGACTAGGACAACTTTCCAAATTACCAATTACCAATCAGATATTATTCTGCAAGAAATCATTTTTCTCTGCCATATCTTAAAATTGATGAACAATCTCAAAAAATGTATGACCTATACTGTGTTACATGAGGACAATAGTAGATTCATAAACAAGTTTTGGGAACAAGCTTTCCAAGTATACTTAATATTACATAACTATTTACCAACACGTAATTCATTTATACATAAATTGACTTTTCAAGATAATCAAGAGTATCTGTAAAGACTAAATTCTAGGCAATATGAAAAGCAATATATTGAGGTGAAGGATTATTTTATATGTTCTATACCTGTCTCTCCAGATATAATATTTTTATTACAGATCATTTTTCACAAAATATGTTATAACATTGTTCATTTCTGTTAGTGTGGGATTTAGAAATTCAATATGAATTGTACCAGTGAAGAATTTTACCATTTTGAATGTTGCTAACAACTCTATCTTAGGATTTTGTAAAATATTAAATGAAAATGAGGTTCTAAAATGGCCTTAAAACCACAACAGAATTTGAGCAATATGAAAAAGAAATTTTGAATTACATGGATTAGCACAGGATCAAATAATGGTGGTAAAGAAAGTGGGTGGTCATCTTTCAGCTCTTGACTGGTCTGTTTCCTAGGAAACAAAGTCTAAATGATTGCACAAATGACCCTATGCCTGTGGATTTAAATTGATGAAATTATGTAAGACTGTAATCTATGCAGAACAAGAAAAGTAATTGTTAGGATGACTGTTTATTAGGTAAAATGGAAAAAATTTAAATACTTATTTTACTTTCCAAGAGCTTAAAAAATAGTTAAAATCTTTTGTTTATATTACTGAAGTCCTTATCCTATCAAATCACAAGATTGTAATATAATCAGTCAACAAGCATGCTGATTAAACACCTTTGTTTAAACATATCTGTACAGGAAGCTATTCACTGACTCAACTCAAGCTCCTACCAGTAGAGGTAAACTTGATTCCAGCAGACATCCAGATGGTATCAGTAGGATATCATTTTGACTAGCAGCAAAGAGTTTATTAAATGGCCTTTGTCTTCTGGACTTCCAGCAAAACTAATCCTGCATAAGCAACCACAGAGTGCCTTCACAGAGTTCGACAAATACATCTCTCTCACAAATTTTACAGTATAT
Source organism: Aethalodelphis obliquidens (assembly GCF_003676395.1). Lineage (NCBI taxonomy): Eukaryota > Metazoa > Chordata > Mammalia > Artiodactyla > Delphinidae > Aethalodelphis > Aethalodelphis obliquidens. Next base: position 6,331,596 of record NW_020837968.1, read on the forward strand.
AAGAGCTTTGTGATGCATTACCTACGATCATTATAACTCTCTGTGAAAATATCAAGTAGTCACTAAAAGAATAAAACCATTTGCCTCCTCTTGAGAAAATCACCTTGGACTCCTCATAGAAATTCTTGTAGCAATTTAAAAAGCATATTTTTTCACAGAGGTGATTTCCTTTACAGGTTTGTTGCTACAAGAATAGTTAATGTTTCCAGTACATTGTTTCCTCTTTGAGCTCAGGTATTTCATTATAAGGTAATGGAATAAAACCTCTTGAGTTGATGATGATGATAATGAAAATAATATTAGATGATAAAATACTTTATATCTATAAATAGAATCTTTAGAAATGTTAATAGATATATACTTGAAAGTAATGAGAGTAATAATATCTTATAATAACTACTATAAAATACAGGATGTATTTATTCATTCACAAGTATTTATATGGAAGACTCTGTTCTGGGTTCTGGAAGAATATATTGATACATCCATATCTGTATCTATCTATATCTAGCTAGCTAGCTATACATATATATAATTATTATCCATAACTGATTTAGAGGTGAATATTGAAATGATATAGATGAATGAAATCATATAGAAATGATCAGTTGTAGCTATTGTGATATAGCAGTTCAATACTTGACATAATTCTTAGACGAATATATTTTATCACACTGTGCGTCACTCAAAACACTCAATACGCCTGGTGAGCATCACTCTCTCTTCCCTTTCCACCTTTTATGTAAGAAATTACATTAAAATATTTGGACGTGAAAATGACTGAAGAGAGGAAGGTGAAAAATTGCAGTGTTTTTTAGAAGTTTCAGATTTATAGAAAAATTTCAGAACTAGTACATAGAGTTCCCATATGCCTCGTACTCAGTTTTCCCTGTTATTAATCTCTTATATTAGCATAATACATCTGTGACAATCAAGCGGTATCCATACATTATTATCAACTAGCATCCGTACCTTACGTTTCCTTAGTTTCTACCTAACGTACTTTTTCTGCTCCAGGATTCTATCTAGTGTACCACATTACACTTAGTTGTCATATGTCTTTAGGCTCCTCTTGGCCATGGCAGCTTCTCAGAATTTTTTTTTTCTTTTTATAACCTTGACAGTTTTGAGGATTACTGTTCAGATATTTTATTTAATACTGCTCAGTTGGGATTTGTCTGATTTTTTCTAATTAGAATGGGATTTTGAATTTTTTATAGGAAGATCAGAGAGGTAAAGTTCCATTCTCATTATGTTCTATCAAGGGTACTATGAAGTGCTATTTCTACTTACACCCACACTTCTGACACTAAATGTGTGGTGGTTTTCCACACTGAACAATTCACTGATTCTTTAAGGACAGCAACTGGGTGTCCACAATTCAATCTGACACTAGCTACTTGGAGTTAGTTCAGATTCCACAGGTTAAGGGCTCAATCACAAGACTACCCCCAACTGTGGACATCAATATCAAGTCATGGGTCCCCAGGTTACATACACTCTTGTGTCTGGCTTGGCTACACATCTCCCTCCTCAGGTTTGATAGTTTTCTAGAACATCTCACAGAATCCTGGGAAACACTTTCTGTTTACTGGTTTATTGTAAAGGATATTATAAATGTTCCAAATGAACAGCCAGATGAAGAGGTACATAGCATGAGGTCCAGAAGAATCCTTATTACAGGAGCTTCTATTCCCTTAGAGTTGGGGTGTGTTACCCTCCTGGCACAAGGGTTCATTTACCACCTGGCAGATCATCAAATCTCCTTGTTCCAGAGTATTTTATAGAGCTCAATCCCCAACTCTTCCCTCCCCAGAGGTCTAGTGGGTGGGCTCAAAGTTCCAACCTCCTAATCACTTGGTCTTTCTGGTGACCAGCCCCATCCTGAGGGTAAGTAGGGGCCCCACATTTAGCATAAAGTCAGGTGTGATTCAAAGTGGATCCATGTGAATAACAAAAAATACTCCTATAGCTTAGACAATTCTAAGTGTTTTAGGAGCTCTGTGGCAGAAGCCAGGAGAAATACCAAATGTATTTCTCATTTTACCATAGATACTTAATATCAACATGACTTCACTCTTGATGTTATCCTTGATCCCCTGGCGTAGGTAATGTTTGTTGTGTTTCTCCATTGTAAATTTTTCTCTGTTTTCTTCTTTTGCATATGGTACTCTTTGGAAAGAAGTCACTTAGCCCAGCCCACAACCAAGGAGTAGGGATTTTTGCTCTCCCTCCTTAAGAGCAGAGTATCTACTTATTGTTTTTGGAAATTCTTCTGCATAGAATATTTGTCTATTTCCCACATTTATTTATTCAGCATTTTAAAAATATCAGTATTGGAGCTCTTTCGGTGGGCTATTGTGTCTTATTGACACACCTCCATTATTTTCTGTTTACCACTCCCTTATTCTCTGGGACTACCAGATGCTCCACGCCCATCTTGGACCATTTTTTGGTGCTATTACAATTGGCATTTTTAAAATTTCAAATTGTCCATTACTGGTATAAAGAAAAACAATGACCTTTTGCTTATTAATCTTGATTCCTCTGAGTTTGCTATAATCTCTCACTATTTCAAGGAGTTTGTGTGTTAATTTGGAGGATTTTTACATGGACAATTATGCTATCTGTTAAAAAATTCAACTGAGTAAACTTTAAAGATCTAATTGGCTTTATTAAACAATTCCTAAATCAGGCAGTATCCCATCTGGCAACTAGAAAGTAGCTCTGTTGCGCTGTAGAGAAGAAAAGATTTTTAAAGTTGGAAAGCAGGTGAAAAAAAGGAAGTTATTAGCAAAGAATGAATTCTTTCAGGCAAGGTTGCCCTTTTAAGGGGAACAGAGAGCCTCTTAGGTGCATTACCTCTCTAGTGCTGACTAGGTAATTCCAGGCTGACTGGTTGAAGGTTATATTCCTGGGGGGTTGAGACTGTAACTAGGTTAGATATTAAGTCTTGGTTTGTGGACCTGGAGTTTAGTACAGGTAACTCCATTTTGGGCCTGTTGTCTCCTTCTAAATTATTTGCCCCTCTTGATCAGGCTCTCAGCCTAACATGAGAGATGTCATCAAAATTTAAGGCATTACCACCACTCTCAGCTACCACTCTAAAGTTTTCACAAATTCTGTGGATCCTTTTATGCTGTTTTTGCTTAATCCCTGTGATCTTCAAGTTCAGCTTGGCTTCAAGTTCACAATCTTTAAGTCTGTAATTCTCTTCGTTCCTTTCTGACATTCCAGTCTCGGGGAGATCATTTGCTAGGTGGTTAGGGGCTGTGGACATGAATTTGAAACTGTTGAGAGAATACAGCGTAATAGGGAGATTATTATGGTAACTATAAGCAGGATGATTCCCAATGTCTGGAATGTACTTCAAAGCCATGGTCCTCAAGATGCAAACCAATTAAAATTAAATAAGTCAAAGAAGGACCCCCTTGAAGGAGCCACGTTTTTCTTAAAGCAAGTGGCTTGCTTAGTAGTCTTATGTAATTGAGTTTCAATTTCCCTAGGAGTGTTCATCCAGGGGCAGCAGGTGGTATTGGCCACAGCACAGATACCTCTTTTCTCAGCTAAAAAATAATCAAAGGCTATCCTACTGTTAAGAAAACTTTGGCCAGAGAGTCTAAGGATTTTGTTTTGTAGCTATTGTCTTAGCAATAGATTCTGCAGTATCTTTGAGAATTAAGGAGAGGTTTCTGATCATATCCTCATTTACATTTATTCCTAACCAGGGAAATACAGCCCTGCCAAAGGAAGTGAATCAGAGTTATAATTGCCTCCTGGTAATTTCTTTCTAACTCAAGAATGTAAATCTAGGAGAGTAAACTAATGAGGGCTTTCAGTTTGTGAGCAGTTAGGGGCAAAGTTACATAACCTAAGAGGCATTGCTCGGTTATGCAGCAGGTATCTAGGTATTCACAGGTCCAAAGGGAATGACAGCCACCACAAAGATAAATCCTGTCAGGGCACAAACCATTTCCACTTAGGTGGCACTGTTAATGGATTCATTCAGAGGGATTGTTACATTTGTCCGTTCAAGACGGGTCAGTTAGGTTTTCAGTGTATTTGAGAAGTAAATCTTCCTCCCCTGAAATAAAGAGTTGTTCTAAATTCTAGAGGTTGCCCTCTTAGCAGTGGCCTGGGAGCTACAGATGATGATATTATCTTTCCAGATCAATGCCAGAGTAAAGGAAAGAAAGAGAAGAATAAAACATTTCATGTTTAAAGTATGAAGTCTTGGTCTAGTGTCTTGGAAGGAAGGAGTCTACCTCAATGTCAGCTGCTTCTCTTCCTAGTTGATTTGATTTGGAGATCTCCGGTGTTTGTGCATGACCAGATGTCAGGTGGTACCTTCTTTGGCTATGAGATGTATATCCAAAATTCAAGTCCCTGAAGCTTATCTGACATCTGGTTAGTGAGGAGGACCTGATATAATCCCTTCCAAGGCAGTTTAAGGGCAGTCTTGGCTCTTAGTGATTCCAAACCAGAAGGGTGGGAGTAAATTGGATATATTAACTTGGAAAATTCCAACCACAGATATTTGAGGAAACTAGAAGATCAAGATCTAGTCCAATTTATAGATATATAACAAAACCTTAAAGACAGTTAAGAGTTCTAGAATCTAGTATAGACAAAAGTGCAAACATAATTTTTCTCTCTACAATTACTCCCATTTCTTTATCAAGGATAATCACAGTAAAACTAATTTGTTTGCATTAACTTGTCCTGATTATTACATAACTACAGCTCTTTTTAAACAAAAGTGCAAACATAATTTTTCTCTCTACAATTATTCCCATTTCTTTATCAACGATAATCACAGTAAAACTAATTTGTTGCATTAACTTGTCCTGATTATAACTGCAGCTCTTTTTAAGGCCAATTTGCTGGAATTTTCCATAAGGAATTTTATTTTATTTTGCGGTACGCGGGCCTCTCACTGTTGTGGCCTCTCCCACTGCGGAGCACAGGCTCCCAACGCGCAGGCTCAGTGGCCATGGCTCACGGGCCCAGCCGCTCCGCGGCATGTGGGATCTTCCCGGACCGGGGCACGAACCCGTGTCCCCTGCATCGGCAGGCAGACTCTCAACCACTGCGCCACCAGGGAAGCCCTCCATAAGGAATTTTAGATTGAACTCTTAAAAGCCTCTGAGGCCAGGACTTTATTGACTCTATAAAAATCAACCTTAGTTCCTTAATGCTGTCTGGTGATATCTGGTCATATCTCAAATATGACATTCTAGTCAAAGCATCGGTAATACAACCAATGTTTCCAATTGTGTCCTGTAATAAGAAGAACAAATTCTTCCTGAAATAACATAAATAACTATAATGCTATGAAAAAGATACTTAAGAGTTTCCAAATTTTGGAGGGATCAGGTAGGGGGGAAAAAGTCAATGTTTTATCTTTGTTTACAAAGACATATCTTACCAAACTGCTGATAACTTTAAGAGAAAAGATTAAAAGTTTTCTTAAATCTAGAAAAACAAAAGAACCAGCAAAAAGTCATAAAAATTATAATCATATTTTTTAGTTCATTTTAGTCCCATGTATTTTAATTCTTGTTCTCCTTGAATCCAGTTTTCCCATTAGTTCTAAAAATTATCAACCAGTTAAGTTTTATGATCTTAAAGTTATCAGAAATCTGAGTTCTAGAGTCCTATCAGAGTTCTGTCTATAAATCTCTTTAAAGATGAAGTATTTTTACAGGAACACCTTTGCAAAGCATCAGAGTAAAACGATAACAGTTGGCTAATGACAAAAACTTAAAAATGCCCATTGTTAGAATTCATTTGATAAAGAAATAGTTATTTCTGAAATATACAACATTTCAAGACCATAACTGGAATTATGATAACATTATACCAGGACATATCAGACTTTAGGAATTTCACATAATTCTTGGAACACTTTTAACATATACCCATACAAACACAACATGAAGAAAACTTTTTGTTACTTTTTATTTGAAAATTCTTCCCATGTAATTTAACATATTAAATAAGCCGAATTAGTTTAATATCTCCCTTTTCATAAGGAGATAGAATATATTCTTTGAGATGTTCCTGGGGCCCTCTGGAAATTTTTTAAATTAGTTCAAAGTCAGACTTTATTTGAAATTTGATTTTTTACAAGTTTGTCAAAGAACGTCAAAGGTTTTAAAACACTTGGTCAAATAGGATCATAGGTTACTGTGAAACAATTTTTAGTTATATATTTAACCATAGTGACAATAGAAGATGTTAAAAGCAAATGAAGAAAGTTAAGTAGTTTTAAAAACTTAGCTTTCTTTTTACTAGAGAAGATTCAGCTTTCTGAACACAGAAAAATATTTTAATAAGAACGTAATTCTTGTTTTCTAGATTATTTTAAAAGGTAAAAGAAAGCCTTTTATAGTCTCTTATCGAGAACAGACCAATAGTCCAATAAAACTTTGCTCTATTACCAGAGAGAAAACCAAATTCTAGTTTTGCAGTAGCTTACTTTTGATATTAGATTTACTTATTAAATTTATTCCAAGTTTAGCCAGCCCTGACCATGTATAAAATTTCTTTCTAAAGATATCTTTTCCATAAAACCTTCTATAACTTCCCTTTTTACATTCAGATTTTGTACTGTTTTCCCTCTTACCCAGCCTCTCTTTAGGACAAAATTACTTTCTTTTCCCTCAACAAAAAAAGTGTATCTCTATTTCTCATACCTTCTTTTACCAAAAACATACATCCTACTTTGCATGCATATGGAGATGTTTCCCTTGTTATTTCTAGTAGCTTCAATAACATATATTAGAATTTTTTAACCCTTAGAAGCCCTTAATTTCCAGTGAATGCTAAGAAGTAATTGTGAACTCTTCTTTATAGTAGTATTCTGTGACTTGACAAATTTATAAATACTTTTTATAATTTCTAAAACTGTATACTTTTTCACAGTAAATTTCTCAATATGTCATAAAATATGTTTATTTACAGACACAAATATCCTAATATTTTTGGCAATTAAAAAGTCAAAAGTAGGGCTTCCCTGGTGGCACAGTGGTTGAGAGTCCGCCTGCCGATGCAGGGGACACGGGTTCGTGCCCTGGTCCGGGAAGATCCCATGTGCCGCAGAGCGGCTGGGCCCGTGAGCCATGGCCGCTGAGCCTGCGCATCCGGAGCCTGTGCTCCACAATGGGAGAGGCCACAACAGTGAGAGGCCCGTGTACCGCAAAAAAAAAAAAAAAAAAAAAAAGTCAAAAGTAGATAAACCTTTACTAAGTTCAGTAAATAATGTTTTGATATTTTCTCTTATTTGGAAATGATCTGGATATTAATTTAACTTATCATTTAATTTAGCGAAACTTTAAGATTTTAAGTTACCAAAAAGATTGGGGAACCACTTTAATAGTTCACCTAAAAACATTTTATCTTGCTTACATCTATTTAATTTATGTGTTCCTAACAACTATATTTCGATAACCAACAAAAACTTTGTGAAACATTAAACAAAGTTAGTCATTATCTCAAGCTATTATCATTATTATTATTATTATCAAACTTTGTATAACATTAATCCATTAAGCCAAGGTAGAATAAAAGTACTATATTTAACGCTGATAACTCTAAAGATATGCTTGTTTTAACTAAATAAACAAACAGTCTTTAATTTACCAAACATTAATCCTAGATTATATTACCTTGAAAAGCATTTGGGTTAGTTTTTTGTTATATTTCTTCAATTCATATAAGCACTTATTTCTTTTTAAACCAATTAAATAGAGCACTTTCACAGATTATTTTTGGCGATACCATTTGGAGGTAGAAAAATACTACATACCACATATCTACAACACATATATAGACACACATAAACATATGGACAGATGAATCTAGAGACCTTATAGTTTTGTTTTAAAATATTAGCCATGAGACAGGTACAAAAATGTAAAACTCACTAGTTATAAAAGAAGTTTGATCTAAGTGTTTTTTCCTCGGGATAGAATCAGTTAAGATTACGTGCTCAGATGGCTAAAGCCCTTCACTAAGATCTGTGGAGAAAGCTCTTAAAAGATTTTCCATTTGCCCAAGGTTCAAATGCCCTTTATCCCTATTTGTTTTTCTCCTGATAAGAAAGTTCTCCCCAAAGTTTGTACTTTAACTTTCATATCTCAGAGGCACTGGGAAAGAATGCAAGTTACATGCTTTTTATGATAAATAAGGAAATTTTCGGGATTCATAAAAGGAATAGGTATACTTTGAACTGCCTCTAGAGCTGCACTTCTAGTTTTATAAAGATTTTTTAGATAACGATAGTTGTTTTTAATTCCTCAATAAATTGGGTCGAGCCTTGAAGATAAAGGACTGGCATACCCATCCACCTATGTTGGATTATATTTCTTTTTCTCTGGGTACATCTAGCATAGAGGAGAAAGCCTAAACTTTTTTTTTTTTTTTAATTAGGCTCTGAATATCAGCTTACAGTTTGGCCACATTTCTATTGATGAAGTTATTAAATCCTTTCAAATATCAGATTTCAGCCAGGACAAACAGTAAATATTCTGGCAATATTATACAATTCCATGGACCCAACAGATGTCCTCAGAGAGGGTGCAAAAGTTACTTCCTTCACAATATCCAGAGTGATTCCCAAAGAGAGACAGAAGAAAACCAAAGGCCAAGCCAAGCTCTTAAGACACAAAATAAAGCAAGCAAGAAGGCAATAGTTATCTCTGGGAGAGAATTAATAACAAATGGGTCTGGATTTGGAAAGGAAGGTGCAATATTAATTTCTTTTTAACATCTTTATTGGAGTATAATTGCTTTACAATGGTGTGTTAGTTTCTGCTTTATAACAAAGTGAATTAGATATACATATACATATATCCACATATCTCTTCCCTCTTGCCTCACCCTCCCAGCTCCCCTATCCCACCCTCTAGGTGATCACAAAACCCTGAGCTGATCTTCCTGTGCTATGTGGCTGCTGCCCACTAGCTACCTGTTTTACATTTGGTAGTGTATATATATCCATGCCACTCTCTCACTTCATCCCAGCTTACCCTTCCCCCTCCCCATGTCCTCAAGTCCACTCTCTACGTGTCTTTATCCCTGTCCTTCCCCTGGTTCTTCAAAACCGTACTTTTTTTTTTTTTTGGATTCCATATATATGTGTTAGCATATGGTATTTGTTTTTCTCTTTCTGACTTACTTCACTCTGTATGACAGACTCTAGGTCCATCCACCTCACCACAAATAACTCAATTTCCTTTCTTTTTATGGCTGAGTAGTATTCGATTGCATATATATGCCACATCTTCTTTATCCATTCATCTGTCGATGGACAGTAGGTTGCTTCCATGTCCTGGCTATTGTAAATACTGCTGCAATGAACATGGTGGTACATGACTCTTTGAATTATGGTTTTCTCAGGGTATATGCCCAGTAGTGGGATTGCTGGGTCATACGGTAGTTGTATTTTTAGTTTTTTAAGGAACCTCCATAATGTTCTCCATAGTGGCTGTATCAAGTTACATTCCACCAACAGTGCAAGAGAGTTCCCTTTTCTCCACACCCTCTCCTGCATTTACTGTTTGTAGATTTTTGGATGATGGCCATTCTGACTGGTGTGAGGTGATACCTCATTGTAGTTTAGATTTGCATTTCTCTAATGATTAGTGATGTTGAGCATTCTTTCATGTGTTTGTTAGCAATCTGTATATCTTCTTTGGAGAAATGTCTATTTAGGTCTTCTGCCCATATTTGGATTGGTTTGTTTGTTTTTTTGATATTGAACTGCATGAGCTGGTTTTAAATTTTGGAGATTAATCCTTTGTCAGTTGCTTCATTTGCAAATGTTTTCTCCCATTCTGAGGGTTGTCTTTTCGTCTTGTTTATGTTTTCCTTTGCTGTGCAAAAGCTTTTAAGTTTCATTTTTGCATCTATGTTCATCAGCGATATTGGCCTGTAGTTTTCTTTCTTTGTGAGATCTTTGTCTGGTTTTGGTATCAGGGTGATGGTGGTCTTGTAGAAGGAGTTTGGGAGTGTTCCTCCCTCTGCTATATTTTGGAAGAGTTTGAGAAGGACAGGTGTTAGCTGTTTTCTAAATGTTTGATGGAATTCACCTGTGAAGCTATCTGGTCCTGGGCTTTTGTTTGTTGGAAGATTTTTAATCACAGTCTCAATTTAAGTGCTTGTGATTGGTCTGTTTATATTTTCTATTTCTTCCTGGTTCAGTCTCAGAAGGTTGTGCTTTTCTAAGAATTTGTCCATTTCTTCCAGGTTGTCCATTTTATTGGCATAGAGTTGCTTGTAGTAATCTCTCATGATCCTTTGTATTTCTGCAGTGTCAGTTGTTACTTCTCCTTTTTCAGTTCTAATTCTATTGATTTGAGTCTTGTCTCTTTTTTTCTTGATGAGTCTGGCTAATGGTTTATCAATTTTATTCATCTTCTCAGAGAAGCAGCTTTCAGTTTTAAGTTTTCAAATCCACCCATGATAACAAGTGCTAAAAACTATACTAAAAAACCCCAAAAAAACAAAGGACAGACAGAACCCTAGGACAAATGGTAAAAGCGAAGCTATACAAAGACGTGTACACATACACACTCACAAAAAGAGAAAATGGGAGGAAAAAACCCCAAAACCATTGCTCCCAAAGTCCACCTCCTCAATTTGAGATGATTCCTTATCTGTTTAGGTATTCCACAGATGCAGGTACTTCAAGCTGATTGTGGGGATTTAATCCGCTACTCCTGAGGCTGCTGGGAGGGATTTCCCTTTCTCTTCCTTGTTCGCACAGCTCCCGGGAGGGGAGGTGTGGAGAGTGACCTGTGCTCGCACACAGGCTCCTTGGTGGTGGCAGTAGCAGCCTTAGCGTCTCATGCCCGTCTCTGGGGTCCGCGCTGATAGCCATGGCTCACCCTCTTCTCTGGAGCTCCTTTAAAAAGCGGCGCTCTGAATCCCCTCTCCTTGTGCACCAGGAAACAATGTTCTCCTGCCTCTTCGGCAGCTCCAGGCCTTTTCCCGGACTCCCTCCCGGCGCCCGAAGCCCAAGCCTCAGCTCCCAGCCCCGCCCGCTCCGGCGGGTGAGCAGACAAGCCTCTCGGGCTGGTGAGTGCCGGTCGGCCCTGATCCTCTGTGCGGGAACCTCTCCGCTTTGCCCTTCGCACCCCTGTTGCTGCGCTCTCCTCCGCGGCTCTGTAGCTTTCCCCCTGTGCCACCCGCAGTCTCCGCCTGCGAAGGAGCTTCTAGTGTGTGGAAACTTTCCTCCTTCACAGCTCCCTCGCACTGGTGCAGGTCCCGTCCCTATCCTTTTGTCTCTGTTTATTCTTTTTTCTTTTGGCCTACCCAGGTACGTGGGGGGTTTCTTGCCTTTTGGGAGGTCTGAGGTCTTCTGCCAGCGTTCAGTAGGTGTTCTGTAGGAGTTGTTCCACGTGTAGAAGTATTTCTGATGTATTCGTGGGGAGGAAGGTGATCTCCGCGTCCTACTCTTCCGCCATCTTGAAGGTCTCTCTATTAAATTTTATTTTCCTCTCTCAACAGGACACTACAGGCAGAGTTTCGGGAATCCTGACCCTGGTAAGAATTCTTACACTTTGTTGACTTCTGTCAGTTTTTCCAGGGTCCCACCTGCAGGTTCTGAGTGGGGTCTAATTTGGAGAGGGTAGCTCTATTTACCAGAATTTGACAAGGGGTTTTATTAATTTTATTTTTAGTTTCCCCTTGGCTGTTGAGTAGAATAATATAGCCATTTACCATAAGATCCCTCAGAAAGTAATCAGCTCTGGAGGGGACTATTTGGGGGCCCTACTTTGAATGTAGAGATGGGGGTGTGGAGTTGATGTTGAAAAATTTGCATAGGCTATTTGAAGACAATCTCTTTTCCAGAGTCCCAGTCGATTACAAATGAGACATCAATTTCTGGGCCAGCGTTTTGATGATGGATTGTTAGGTGGGTGTAATGGGGGAGGCATGCGTGTTCATTTTGAGGTCTCTGGCCTTGAAGCTTTTGTAGCTGTAAGGCTAATCGTTTGGCAGACTTTGTTTATGGCCTTGTGTCTTTAAATTGTCATTAACCTTTTGCCACAAGTTTGTCAGTGAAATTAGTTTGGAATTTTGAAGTCTTTTGGAAGTTTCTGTATACCAGTAAAAACAGGTATCCCATTCTGCTTGTTTGATATAGTAACCCTGATTTCAAGTGTGCTTCTTTATTTTTTTAAAGAAGATGTTGGGGGTAAGAGTTTATTAATTAATTTATTTATTTTTGCTGTGTTGGGTCTTCGTTTCTGTGCGAGGGCTTTCTCTAGTTGTGGCAAGCGGGGGCCACTCTTCATCGCGGTGCGCGGGCCTCTCACTGTCGCGGCCTCTCTTGTTGCGGAGCACAGGCTCCAGATGCGCAGGCTCAGTAGTTGTGGCACACGGGCCTGGTTGCTCTGCGGCATGTGGGATCCTCGCAGACCAGGGCTCGAACCTGTGTCTCCTGCATTAGCAGGCAGATTCTCAACAGCTGCGCCACCAGGGAAGCCTCTCAAGTGCGTTTCTTAAATGAATGATCTTGTCTAATTGGAAGGCTCCCCATAGTGGCCATTGTAATTCTAGGTTGTTTGTATAAGATTTCTTCATCTTTGTATATATATACAGCTTCTGGGGCTGCAGTTCTTAGATATAAAATAAGCAGGTGTGCCAGAAGATGACACTTAATGCTGGATTTTAAGGATCCCACTTTTATTATTATTTATTTCAGCTAAGCCTTTGGGTCTCTCAAAGCCAAACTAATACATAAAAGGGATGTGCTGCTAGATTGAAAATGGTGTGATGTTTTAGAGTACCTCATTGCACTTGAAGTTGGTGGGTGACTTACTGTCAATGGAACCTGCTTAGTGACCAACTTATCCTAATAAGAGAGTCTTTGAGTTAGGTGCCTAATGCTCAAAAAAGCTCTTAAATGCTTGATCCATGGCCACCAATTTGTTTTTGGCAGCTTTTTGGCTTCAGAGACCCTTGTTAGCAATAGTTTATTTAAACGTACATATTAACAAACCAGCAATAACCAGCAGACTGGAGCTTGGGGAGAGACCTGAGCCAGTAGACCCAAAATAATGAAGACTTCAGACTGATTCCAAATAACAGAGAACTATAGCTGCTACCAGCAATTCCTAACATGGAATCTGGGGAATAATTACAAACAGACGGCAAGCTGCAGATAAAACTGTCCAAACTTCCCAGTGTGGGATCTGCAGACAGAACCGAGAGCTGGGGTTTAGAAGTTACTGCAGACAGACAAATAGAATGTCCTGCATGTATCAGAGCAATGACTGTGGTACTTGGGACTGGGGGAAAGGGCTGAACCATTAGACCTCGACCAGTGGGGACTGCAGACTCGGGGCTCCACATAAATGTGGCACTGTGAACTGGAAAGCCAATCAGATCAGGAGCTTGACACAAAGAACGCGAAGTCAGAACCAAGAGAGAACTTACCCATGACCTTCAGAAAGGGTGAGAAAGACAGTGCATTCAAAGGGTTCACAGTCACCATGCCTGTCTTTCTTGTTGACCCTGAATACTGTCAGAAGTCTGCCTCAGTCCCACCACTGCCACCAAATCTATTAAATAACAAAATTTCATGAGAGTAAATTTTATAGATCTAATTGGCTTTATTAAACAATTCATTAATCAGGCAGTATCCTGTCTAGAAATAAATAGAAAGGAGCTCCATTGAGCTGTAGAAAAGTTTTTTAAAGGCAGAAATGGGACAGAAAAAAGAAAATTATTAGCAAAAAATGCATTGTTATAGGCAAGGTTGCCCACCTAAGGGGAACAGAAAGACCTATTGGGCAGATTACCTCCATGGGGCTGACAAGGTAATTCCAGGTTGACTGCTTAAAAGTTAGATGGGGGTTTGAGACTGTAATTAGGTTAGGTATTAAGTCTTGGTTTGCTGATGATGGGAGCACGGAGTCTTAACCACTGAACCACCAGAGAAGTCCCTCATTCAATCTTTGAGGTCCACAAGTGACTCTGTTTTGGGCCTGTTGTCTCTTTTTTATACATCTGAGAATAAAAGTGTTTTATTTCTTCCTTTCCAATTGATACCATTTATTTCCTTTTCTTGTTCCAGTATGATGTTTATTAGAAGTGGTGAAAGGGCGTCCTTGCCTTGTTCCCAATATTAGGCTGAAAACACCCAGTTACTAAGATTAATTAGGATATTAGCTATAGTTTTTATTATATATGCTCTTTATTAACTTGAGGAATTTCTCTAATCTTGGCTGAGAATTTTTACTTTTTATTATGAAGTTATTGGATTTTGTCAAATGCTTTTTGGTATCAATTGACATGATTATATGATTTTTCTTTATCTTGTCAATAAGGTGGATTACATTATTTGATTTTCAAATTTTCAACTAGCCTTTCATACCTAGAATAAATCCCACTTAGTCATCATATATGATTTTTCATATACATTGTTGGATTCTGTGTACTAATATTTCATTGATTTTTGCATCTGTGTTCATGAGATATATTGGTTTGTAGTTTTCCTTTATTGCAATGTCTTTACCTGATTTTAGTGTTAGGATAATGGTGGTTTCATAGAATGAGTTTGTAACATTTCCCTCTGCTATATATCCTGGAAGAGACTGTAGGAAACCAATATCATTTTTTCCATAAGTGTTTGGTGTAATTCATCAGTGAAACCATTTGTGCCTCTTTCTTTCTTTTTTCAGAACATTATTTTTTATGATTCAATTTATCATAAAAATTTGAATATTGCTATTCCAGATCTCTTTTCATAAGCATTAGCATGGCATATCTTCCTCTATCTCTTTACTTATAACTTGTTTGTGTTTTTATATTTGAAATGACTTTATTATAGAAAATATATAGTTGTGTCTTTATCTTTTCTAAAAATTGATGTCTTTTAATTGATGTATATAGATCATTAACATTTGAAGAGATTTCAAATACATTTGGATTAGTATCTACCATATTTTTAAAAGTATTCTAATTATTACAATTATTCTTTGTTTTTCTCTTCTCTTCTTTGGATTTAAATGAGGCTTTTATTTGATTTTTTTTTTAATCTCCTCTCTTAGGACAACAATTATACATTAAAAAAAATTTAGTGGTTATCTTTGAGTTTGAAATCTACATTTATAACTAATCTAAGTCTACCTTCCAGTAATACTATACCACTTTATGTGTAGTGCAGATACTTTGTAGCAGAGTATTTCTAACTCCTTCCTCCTGTCTTTTTTGACATTGCTGTCATTCATTTTACTTATTAATAAACTACAATTACCCAATAGCTTGTTACTGTTGTCACTTTAAACAGTTAAAGTTTAGATCAATTGAGAATAAGGGAAATAAAATATTATATTTTACCTTCATTTAGTCCTTCTCCAATATTCTTTTTTTCATTACGTAGACCCAGGTTTCTAACCTGGATTATTTTTCTTCTCCCTAAGGAACTTCTTTTAACATTTCTCACAGGGCAGATCTGTTAGTGATTTCTTTCAGTTCTTGTACGTCTTAGAGAGTCTTCATTTTTCCTTCACTTTTGAGGAATAATTTCTCTGCATATAGAATTCAAGATCTGCAATTGGTAATATTTTGCTGCCACATTATTCTGACTTATTACCTGGCATTAGCCAAACTGCTGAGTCTGTTCAAGACTTTCAAAGCAAAAGCAAATTCAGGGGTTTCCCAAAACCACACTGAGATTTCATAATTTGCTGTAAAGATTCACAGTACTTACTGCAAACTTATTTTTATGGATACATTCATTATGGAGAAAAGGAACAAATTAGAACCAGCCAAAAGAAGAAATGCAAAGGGAAGAGACTAGGAAAGGACCAAACATGGAGCTTCTGGTCATCCTCTTCCATGAAGTCATAGACAGCATTATCTACCACTAGACATACTGTGTGACTACATACATCAAGTACTGCCAACCAGGGAAGTTCATTCAATCTTTTTTTTTTTTTTAAAGTATTTATTTATTTGGCTGTGCCGGGTCTTCATTGCGGTATGTGGGATCTTTAGTTGTGACACGCAGGCTCCTTTGGTTGCAGCATGTGGGATCTTAGTTGCAGCATGTGAGATCTAGTTCCCTGACTAGCGATTGAACTTGGACCCCCTGCACCGGGAGCACGGAGGCTTAACCACTGAACCACCAGGGAGGTCCCTCATTCAATCTTTGAGGTCCAGAGTTTTTACTGAATTTTCACTACAGTCATGGTGATTGGTTGATTTGCCATTTGGTTGAACTCAGTCTCCAGCTTCCCAACTTAGTAGAGGTTGAAATGACATTACATAGTTGGGGAGCCTACCACGAGCCACCTCCTGTCACTGTCAGGTGTGATCCGTAAATAATAGACGCTCCTATCAGTGGGGAAATTCCAAGGGTTTAGAGGTTACCTCCCAGGACATGGGACCAAGCCTAGACCTTTTCTTTTTGGTTGAGACGAAATTCTTCACTTTACAACAAAAAGTCTTCATAGACTTTTAAATTTGATTATTGAAAAAAATGTAGAGTATAAAAAGATTCATACATTCATTTAGTAATCTAGCTAAATAGTAATCAGTTTCAACTTGGAAATCCCAGTTTTTCAGGCGTATTTCCAAACAGTGGCACAGGGAAATCATGGAAAAGCAGAGGGCAGCTCTATCTGGGTGGAGAATATAATCATTGTTTGAATTGCTGAGTGCAAGTTTCTAGAGCGAATATAGCAGCAAAAAAGAAATCCCTCAAAAATCTACATTATTATTTCTCTCAGTTCCATACATGTTCAGTGCTCCAAAAGACTTATTTCAGAATACTTGTTTGTGAAGCTAGAGGGCCAGTAAGAGATTTCAGAGTCCTCCTGGTGATTGAGAGACAAATTTGGACTTTGAGCTCAACCAACATGAGGTGTACAAGATGAGAACTATGTGTCTTCATTGTAGGCACTAAAATGGACATGCCTGGGATACAAATGCTCTATTAGTCTGGGCTCTCCAAGTAAACAGAACCAATAGGATATATAATAAATATAAAGAGATTTACTATAAGAAATTGGCTCATGTGATTATGGAGGGTAAGAAGTGTCAACATCTGTAGCCAGAAATTTGCAGACCCAGAAGAGCTGATGGTTTAGTTCCAGCCTGAATCTAAGGCCTGAGAGTCAGGAAAACAAATGGTGTAAATTTCAGTCTGAGTCAGAAGGCAGGAGGATGCTGATAGCCCAGGTTGAAGACTTACGGAGAGGAAGAATTCTTACTTACTCAACCTGTAATATTCAGGCCTTCAGTGGATTGGATGAATCTCACTCACACAGGGGAGGACAATCCACTTTACTCAATCTACTGATTCAGATGTTAATCTTATCCAGAAAGACCCTCAAGGACACACCCAGAAACGATTTTTAACCAAATTCTGGATACACCATGGTTCAGTCAAGTCCACACACAAATTATCCAACAGAAGAAGCATATCTTAGAAACAAGGGCTGCATCCCATGACTACGGGGAAAACTAAAACAGACCTACATCAGCAAAGATTAACAAACACCACCAAGACTTGACAGTGTCAAGGTGATCTGCAAGCAATTTACCTACTTGCTTTTAAAAAAAGTAAGTTTTAGAGCAATGTGACATAATTAAAAAAAACAAAACTACAGTGATCATCTACAAGAGCCAATATACAATAACAACATAATGCGAAAAGAAAGGTAGATCTGAGCTTAGTATAAAAACACTTAACGATAAAAGCATACCCAGACATCATCAAAGTATTGCGGTTAGTAAAGCAGACAATATAATTATGATTAGAGTTTAAAAAAGAGAAAGAAAATATAAGATAGAGGTAAAAAGTGTAGAATTTTAACACTAATCTGAATCTATAAAAATATAAAATCTGGGCTTCCCTGGTGGCACAGTGGTTGAGAGTCCACCTGCCGATGCAGGGGACACGGGTTCGTGCCCCAGTCCGGGAAGATCCCACATGCCATGGAGCGGCTGGGCCCGTAAGCCATGGCCGCTGAGCCTGCATGTCCAGAGCCTGTGCTCTGCAACCGGAGAGGCCACAGCAGTGAGAGGCCCGCGTATGAGGGGGAAAAAAAAAAAAAAAAAAAATATATATATATATATATATATATATATATGAAATCAGCACTATATATCTCTGAAGGACAATATTACCAATTAATTAGATGGACAACAGGCACAACACAAGAGAATACTGAATTTGAGACAATGAAGACAGAGGACAGAGTACAAGAGAAAAAGAATGGGAGGGGGAATGAAAACGCTGAAGGAGGTAGGTAGTACCTGGTCAGAATGTCTAATACGTGAGAAATTTTAGTCCCACGAGAGGATAGAGAGGTGCTCAGAAGGAATATTTCAAGTAATGGTGACTGAGCATTTCCAAATTGAAGGACTCAGCAAATGAGATAAATGCCTTCAATGTACGACAAAAAGAGACAGTGGAGGAACTGCCTAGCCAACCCATTAAATTGTGATAAATAATAACATATTGTTGTTTTGAGCCATCGGGTATGGGGTGATTTATTACACAAGAAGCTGCCATTAAAAAAAAAAATTAAACCAACTGGTGTTGGCATCAGGTGTCACAGGAATCTGAAAGGGTGGTGAGGGGATGCTTAAGGAAAAAAGAAATTTCAGTTAGAGGCTGAAAAAGCTAATGAGTATTGTGCAGTGGCAGAACCAAATTCCCTGGTAACTTGAAAGATAGAGCCCATCCCAATGAAGTTGTGAATCTGATTAAGATGATTTCCAGGTAGAATGCTGAAAGCTGGCTTTTTCATTTACTTGCATATGATAAAATATGGAAAGAAAGATATGAACACGAAGAAAGAAACTGTTTAGTTAACACGCAGAATTTAGAGAATGTATTGAGAGACAAGAGCATGATCTGCTGTAAAACCAAACTATCCTAATGCCCAGGCTCTCAAGCTAGCAAAAGGTTCAAGTATTGTATAAAACAGCCTTAAGGTGAAGATCAAATTAAGGGTATGACTGTAAGACTTTTGTAAATATCTCAGAAAAAGTTAAAATGATGCTTGGAACCCTCTCAGCTAGACACAAGTGGTTCTAAGACTCATAAGGACGTTGTCCCACAGCAATCTGGCACTCTACCCAAAGCAGCCACAGGTCTATGCTGAGAAGAAATATGAATGTGGCTTTAAGTGTCATGCAGTAAACCACAGCCACATTTCTAAGAAAAACAAACTTATTAAGAGCGATGAATCAGATTTAACTAAAAGGGCCTCTATTTTCTATAGGCAGGAAGCAGTCTTTGTGAGATTTTCAAATGTAAACATGGGCCATTTTTCATTGTACAGGAAAGACATTTCCAAGGGTAGAACCAAGAGCAGAGAAAATAGATTGTTATGAAACCATACTCAGACAGCAGAATTATAACTAATCAAGGGATAGTCGCTACACCCAGAATCAGAGAACTGGTGGCATGTGACTGACTGGATTTCAGGGCAGCTACCACCCAGTGGACATTATGCGTTTTCTTTTCTTCTCATAGTGGAAATGACTGAGGTGAAGTAAGGGGAATATAAATTGTCTTTCTATTTCTTGAGACTAGGAGTCAAGATGAGCCATTAAGAGGGCCTTCTCGGTATTCAGGCCAAATGCAAACCACAAGATCCTAGCTTTGAGCCAGATACCATAATTATTAGAGTCTTTTGTGAGTCTTGGTAAGATTTAAATTAATTTTACATATAAATTAAAAATTGTGATCAGAGAGAATGCAGTGGTAAAAAACACAGCCACATTCTTTGCAGACCACCCCCCGCTGACCCCCTATCACGGGGTAGAGTCTATTTTTCCTCTCCTTAAATGTGGGTAGGTCTTGTGACATGCTTTTCCCTAAATGAATGCACAGATATGGGATTGTGTGACTTGATTCTAAATATTAAAACACTTTAAAGCTTTTGCTATCATTCTGTTGAAACCCTGAGATCATCATCATGCTGTGAAGAAACCCAAGATAACAGATCACTTGAAGAGAGAGCCCAGCCATTTCAAACATGCCAGCTATGGCCACAAATATGTGAATGAGATATAATAGATCAATCAACCCCAACCAAGCCACCAGCTGAATAAAGCTGTTAGGGAATTTGAACAGTCCTGTATATACTAAAGGGATAGAATTTTAAATATAAAAACATTACCCAAAGAAAACTGTAGGTGCAGATATCTTCAATGTTGAATTCTATCAAGTATTTAAAGAAGATATATTTTCAATGCTACATAAATTCTTTTAAATATAGAGGAGAAAGGACTTCCATATGCATTTCCTGGGGCTAGCATTTTCCAGATTCCAAAACCAAAGAAAGACATTACAAGTAAAATTTGTATCAGTGTGCCTCATTAATGTAGGCACAAAAATTTATACAATGTTGTCACATTGATTTCAGCAATAAATAAACTAGTAATACCTCATGACCAATAAGTTTATGCAAAAAACATAAGCTCATTTTCACATTTTAAAGTCAATCGAAATAATTCAATGTGTAATACACTAAAGTAAACATCGACCACCTTAATAGACGCAGAAAAGGCATTTAAAAATTCAACACGTTTTCATATTAAAAAAAAGCTATTTTCAAAAAAAAGGAATAGGATGGAATTTCTTCAACCTGAAAAAAGTTTATCTGTGAAAGTCCTACAACCAAAGTCATTTTTAATGATGAAAAAGTGAAATGTTCTCCCTTTGTGCAGGAAAAAGGCAAAAATGTCTCCTCTCACCATTTCTATTCAACATTTTTCAGGAAGATCCAGACAATACAGTAAATTAATAAAAAGAAAAAAACAATGGCATACATGTTTGAGAGGAAGAAGTAAAACTTTCTTTATTCATAGATGACACAAACATCTGTAGAAATCCTGAAACATCTACTAAAACTAACAATTGTAGCAAGGTTATTTAATTTATGGTCTATTTTTAAGAATTAGTTGTATTTCTGTATTCTGGCATCAAAAATTGGGAAATGAAATTACACACACCAGAAAAAAAAGAAAAATCAATGATTTAATGTAGGTATGATAATGGGCTTCATCCACATGGCAAAAATAGCTACTTCCTCCTTAGATTCTAAATATAAAACCTATACTGTTTTCTCTGAAAAGGAAGACTATGCACTCAATTATCAACTATTTGATGAAATAACTTATTTGCAAACTACCACATTAGTTCTCAAGCGGCATAAAAAAAATAATTGCACGTAATTTCATGCCTTGGGGAACTTGCATCAGGTGAGCCAAGACACATGATCTACGACATGTAGGAAGTGGCATCATTGTGCCATTAATTACCTGAAGCAGCAGAAGCTGTAGAGCTCAATGTGAATTTATTGGCGGCCCTTGACAATGTGACTAAATCTAGGGGTCATGATGGTGTGAGAACAGAAAATCAGAGCAAGTGGTAGGGAGGGTAAGGAGATGTGCTGGAGCATCAGTTGAGATACATGGTGTCAAACAGGGATAAGCTAGTGTCCACTAAGCTAGGAAAAGCTACTACTTGGTTTTCTGAACAAGTCTGAATAAATGGCCACCTATAATCTTACATGATTTTGCTTACTCAGCAAAATACTCTTTCTCCCCAAGGCTTTGTTCTGCTTTGTAAAGTTAAATTATCCTCCCTTGCCTTAGTCTTAGAGTTTTGAGCTAGACAGCCCTGCTGCTTGGAGTAACTGATGAGCCTTGTGGCCTACACCTGTTTCTGTGCTATAAATTTAATGTATATCTTGCAATTTCCATAAAATAAAAATATTGTAAACAGAGAAAGAAAACTGGATAGACAGAAAATGTATCCAATTGAGGACACTTTATCAAAAGTAAGCATCTCCTCTAACTTATCTACAATACATGTAACTAACTTTAAAATAATTTGTGAGGTTTCTTATACTGTCCAGCTATCTTTACATCTGATTTTTCCTCTTAAAGAGCAAGATTGATATGCGTCTCACAGAAGAAATTGTGTCCCATAATCACCCCTATTCTTTCTTGCACTCCCACAGTAATGAGAACTATATTTAGAAGTCAATTTAAAACACACACACACTGTTATCCTGAAAGTTAAAAAGTCCATTTTCAAATTTCATTAATTAGACATAAGAGAAACAGAAAGGAAAAAAAGCCAGTGACTGCTTATTTCATGTCTAAAATAATCTAACAAGAGAAAAAGTTATTCAGTTATTTTTTGTCTTTAACAAATAATGGCATGTAAATAATATCCATTTATTTAAACTTTTACTGACGTTCATCTTTATATGAAAATTGGTTAATTTTAATAAGCTTAAATCACAGTAATAAATTTAATAAACAATTTTAATAAACACAAATCACAATAATGCATTGTTAATATTGAAATCAGGAAAGTATTATGATATGAGAAATGAAAAAAATGAGTTAAAAAGTGTGAGCCCCAGGGAAACACACATGATATATGGCTTGGGGTTTTATTGTCTGCGGAACTAATGAATCAAGGCAACATGTAAAGCAGGTACCTGCATCTCTGCAACTGAATATAAAAGCTGCAAACTTATGACATGTTGATGATGGAATACTCAACTGCTGCGGATCATAACCTGAAAGAGAACCATGCATACCTTGCTATAACCAATAATTTTTATTCCAGATTCTGGATGAAGTGCCCATATTTATAATACCAAGGAGGTAAAGATTAGAACCAGTGATTTCCATAAGATAATAAAAGAACCAACTGCCAGATGAGAAGTATTTCACAAACCAAGCACGATTAAGGAATCCGTACAATATAAATTACACATATAAGTATACAGAAAAAAAAATTAGGCATTTGTTGAAGTACAATTCAGGAAAAGAAGTGAAACGTATTCAGTGAAAGAGAAAATACACTAATGAACATATGGAAAAATAGAGCAAATTTGGACTTTAAAATAATAAGAGATGTATATGAAAAAATACTGGAAATAAAATTTTAGTTTAAATAATATAATATTTATAATAATAATAATAGAAAATTTTAGCATGGAGGTTAAATATTATGGTAGAGATTTCTTTTTTTTTTTTTTTTGCGGTATGCGGGCCTCTCACCGTTGTGGCTTCTCCTGTTGCGGGGCACAGGCTCCGGACGCACAGGCTCAGCGGCCATGGCTCACAGGCCCAGGCGCTCCGGGCATGTGGGATCTTCCCGGACGGTGGCACGAACCCGTGTCCCCTCCATCGGCAGGCGGACTCTCAACCATTGTGCTGCCAGGGAAGCCCGTGAATTGTATGCTTTAAAGAAGTTAAATTTATAATATGTAAATTATAACTAGATAAACTTAAAAATATGGTATATGGTATACACAGTTGGAGACAGAATTAGTGAATGGAAGGTTAGGTCTGAGGAAATCAGGATTAACTATAATGAGATAAAATAAAATTATGAAAGAGAAGTTAATATATATGAAGCACAATTTTTAATAACCAAATATACACACAAGTATTGTCATAGCCAATAAATATAATAAATAACTGAGATCAAGTAATTAAAATTTTAAGTGGTGAGAAATTTCCAGAATTGAAGAATGACATGAGATTTTAGTTTCAACCTATAATATATATCAAATTCACATCCATATATAGCCTAGTAATATTAAAAGTAAATTCTTAAAAATAACAGATAAAAATGACAAATATAAAACAACATAATCAAGTGATCGGAACACTTTTCACTCTCCCTCACTGCTAAATATACCAGAAACAATAGAACAATGTAATTCTATCAACGTTAAGAATAAATACCTACTAGGGACTTCCTTCCATGGAAAATAATAGTTTAGGATGTTTTTATGTCTAATGTGTTCACCTGTCAGCATTTATTACAGTGATCTGGCTTTTCATATCAAAATTATGTTGTGAATTATTTTTCTGTTGCCAAGTAATAAATTAGTGTCTTAAAACAATAATACTTGTAAATTCTCAGCGGATCAGAAATTTAGGTAATGCTTAGCTTAGTCTTTAGGCTCAATGTCTACCACAAGGATGCAATCAAGATGTTGACTGTGAATGTACATATTTCAAGATTCAACTAAGGGAAAATTTTCTTCCAGAGTCAAACATGGCTGTTGGAAGAATTCAGTTCTTCACTCTTTCAGCAGCTAAACATGAAAGATGGATTCTGTCAGAGCAAGTGAGAGCAAAAGAGGGAGAGCATGAAAGAAGTTAGTTTTTTATTACCATTTTTCATATAATTCATTCCTTACGAGTGAATCAGTACTCACATGCAAGGGAGCGGATTACACAAGGGCATAACTAGGAGTCGGTGATTATTGAGAGCCATGTTAGAGGCTGCCTACCAACTGATAATTAGCTGTTTACCTATCTATCGTCTCTTCATCTTCAGTCATGGGAATATAAAATAGCTGAGGTCATTCAGTTTCTATTCTGATTTGACCATGTAATTCCAAATTATCAAGTGGGAATATTGGATGATATTCCTGGGAGTCGTGAGAACCTGACCACGCTCGTGCTCTGTACACTCTCTTGTATGTCTCGTGTTCTAGCTGGTGTTGGATGAAGCTATTTGTGTCTCCTTAGTTTCATTGTGATCTGAACCTGAATCGCTGTCAAGCAGAGCAGACATTTATATCAAATCAGCTTCCATTTATTTTATTTTATTTTTCCCACTGCCTTTGGAATTCATTATTTTTCCTCAATAAGTCATTTCCATAAAAAATAATTTTTCAAATCTTCCTAGATTAAATTGGAAGTTTAAAAATTCTCTTCTTTTTCTTGGAGAATGTTAATTTTTCATAGTAAGGAATGCAAAGAAATCAGAGCTGCTTTTCTAAAATAAAATTTCTTCTCCTTTCGAGCATGCCTTAAAAGAAAATTTTAAAAAAAGAAAAGAAAACTAACAAATCAAAACTAACTCTAACCTTAGTTATGTCTTTGTGGTGTGTGCCCACACGCCATTTCATCGCCAATTTCACTTATCTTCCTAAACGTGCACACTTTAAAAATAAGTTATTAGTTATATGTTTATTGAGAGGACCCTCCTGATCAGACACATATCTACTCTTCTGTTCGTGTTTTCTCTGTGCTGCTTGCACACTTGCACACTACATCAGAACCACACTAGACTTTCAGGAGCCTTTTAATGAAATCTTAAAGATAATCGTCTCACCCACCACAGCCCCCATCCGGAGCTTTATTTGTGCTGTTCTTTCTGTTGGAAATGCCTTTCCTCCTCCTCCTGTCACTGACCTTAGATCCACAGACCTTGTGAAACTAACTGCTACTAATCATTCATGTCTTAAATTAAACGTTTACTTGCTGGGAAAAATCCTTCTCTGGCATCCTTAGAGCCGTAAATTTCCTTGAATAATAAAATCTAATAACATCTTATATATATATATATTTTATTGACGTATAATTGATTTACAATATTGTGTTTCATGTGTACAGCAAAGTGATTCAGTTACATATATATTTTTTCAGATTGTTTTCCATTATAGGTTATTAAAAGATACTGAATATAGTTCTCTGTGTTATACAGTAAATCCTTGTTGCTTGTCTATTTTATATATAGTAGTTTCTGTTAATCCCATACTCCTAATTCATCCCTCCCCCCCCCACCAACATCTTACAGTTTTGCTAGTCCATCTTACAGTCTCTAATTAAATATTTTTCTGTAATTTTGTTATTATCTACTTAGTAACCTGTGCATTCCATGAGGACAGAAGATGTGCTGCTGCTTTTTTTTTCTTAACCATGGCAAACAGAGTGTTAGGTCAGTATCTACAAAGAGTAGATTCTCCACAAGATTGGTGGAATGTGTAAATTAATAAATGAATGGTAAGATATAACTAAAATTTAATAGCAATACATATAAACCTACACCTCTGTTGTTGCCATTCTGCAGAGGTGAGAGAGACCTCCACCCAAAATTTAATTTGAAGTTTGAGGCTCGTGGAGCCACACACACAATACCGTATGAAAAGATTTATTAGTTACCTAATGAAGTTTTCCGAGGAGAGCTGGGAGACTTACCAAGTTGCCCTGAAAATGACTTGAGAAGGAAAGGAAATTGCCTTGTGGTTAGGGGACTGCGGGGAGGGGTTTTGTGTCGGAGCAGGGGCTTGTGTTTTTGGAACCTACGCTTGAGCGAAAAAGGGGAGCATCCCACTTTCTCGTAAGCCGACCCAGATAATGAGCAAAGGGGAAGAAGGAGGGATGAAGCATGACAGCTGTCAGCTGTCGAATATCCAAAAAGTGGGTTCCATGTATTGTGTATTCACTAATTTATTAGTCACTGTGTTGTGTTCTTTTTATTCATTTAATCCTCCTAACAAATTTAAAGTGGCAATAACATTACTGTATTGCACAGAGGAGTAAACAAGACAGGAAAATCATTTTAGAGGATCACACTTAATCTCAGCAGAGCTAGGAGTAAAAGACAGGTATGTCTAATTCAAAAACCTATTATCTGAAACATAATTTATTCTTCCTTCTCCTGACCTGAATATTTTACCCTCTTCCTTATTCTTCTAAGATCTACATAAATATGAATATGGAGAAGAAAAGGTTATTAGGGTTAGATATTTTCATGCATAAACCGCATTGAGATTGAAAACAATCACATTAAGATAATTGTACTTTTAAAGTAGCTCCTGAGTAATGTCTATAGACTCTGCCAATCAAAACAAATCTGTAAAATGATTTAAAGCTAATATACACGTGGTCCTATGACATCCTTAGTGGGATTTAGTGTTTGTAAAATATTTTTGGTCTCTCACAAGTTACTTTTTCTTTTTATTATTCTAATACTGTGTCTACATGTCCATTAGTATGTGACATACAGAAAAAATAATAATAATACCTACCTCTACTACCCATCATTTCTACTTTTTTCACATAGGTTGTAGAGTCAGAGATAATTGAGTTTAAATGCTGGCTCTGCCATTTACAAATTGTGTTATGCGACCAATCTGAATAATGTTTCCTACCTAGTAGATGTGTTTTGAGGACAGAGAAAAAATAAGTAAATACCTAGCATAACAACTGTCAAAACCATATGGTCAATAATAATTAGTTCTCTTTCTTATCTCTCTTTTTAAGTTTCTCTTTCATTGTCTCTGTGGAGTTTTTAACTTACTTATTTAGATTTCAGAGCTTTTTTGATAGATTAAAAACAGTATACACAAAATTGTTCTGGCCATATATCTTTAGACAAAATCATATTATGTTGGTACATTTGAATCAGTAAATAATATCAGACTGATATCCTGTTAGTATTTCGTTCTTTATCTAACAGTTTAAAATGCATCTTTATTGTATGGAAGATGAATTATTTTAATTATACCTCTAACGACTTATCTTTTAGTTTCTGTTTGAACAACCCCTATAAGTGTATGAATTTACATGCTATCCTTTGTAGTATTTATGGTGGGAAAGTTCTGCATGGCATCTGACAAAATGGATTTTGCCTAACATTCCGTAACAGACTCTTCCTAAGTTTATCATTAAGTCAAAGGAAAAGAGTAAATATAAAGTAAGCATTTTGGAAATTTATTGATGGCAACCACTGTCTGCAGGATTTGGGGAGGAATTTCAATTAATTAGTGAAGTTAGATAGGACACAGAAACATAATGTTGGGCAATGACAAATTTACCTTCGGAGGTTGTAAAATAGTATAGACTTCTCTGAATTGTTATTTCTTACTAAAAGATGCCTGATATGTGCCACAAAGAAAACCAAGCAGGCTTATTTTAAACACAGACCTTGCTTTTGGAGACAATCAACTTTATCCCCATTACATCTACGTTCTTCTTCTTCTTTTGTTTTTTAATCATTACTCTTCTGTGTTTGTATATTTCTGTTTCCCACTGGTCTAATTGACATTAATCTTTCAATATCATCAATTCTCAAATATCTCGAAGTGATCTGAAAATGCAAATATGTTTACTATTTCAACCACTTGAATAAATGCTTACAATAATTTCCTACTTCTTGGGTAAGAAGTAAAATCTCTTTAGTGGTATATTGTTATCAAATGTATATGCATTTATTAATAACAGTTTATTATATTTCTTCTATATATTTTTAATAAAAGCAATGACTTTATCAAGTTCTTCCTATATAGACAGAAACATTGCTAAACACTTTAATATTTTAATTGCATTATCTCATTGAGCTTCGTAATAACCGATGAAGTACATGCTGTTATTACAATTGCCATTATAAAGGTAATGGAATTAAAGCTTATAGAAGTTAAACAAATTGCCCAAAGATATACAACTTTTAAGCAATAAAGCTGGTATTCAAACCAAGATGGCTATAGAGATACTATATAGAGATACATACAGACTGATTTCCTATAGAAGCTTAATATGCAATACTTCTCTTGTTGAAAAAAAGTGAAATTGACATAGTTATATAATTATGGCTAGCAAAGTTAGATAATTGCTCAGAATTATGGGTAGGCAATCAGCAGAACAGATTTAAATGCATGAGTAACTCTTTCAAGGTAGGACTTGCTGCCCTTTGAGTGGAATGAGCATTTTAATACAGATAATAATATCTGGAAATTAGGAATAAGTATAGAATGTTGACAAAATTTACCAAGTTAATGTCAATTTGTCTCTTAATGAAAGTGAACTATTAAAATGTATTAGTGCCTGTGCTGCGTTCAAGGGGCAGACAGTTTTATTATAATCCATTAACAGCTCTAATAACAGCTGAATTACTGCATTTCATAGTGTGATACGAATTTATCTCTTTTCACCTGGAGGAGATGTACAAATATGGGCATCTCACTTTGGAATAGTTTAAATGAGTCTGGACCAGCAACTTCTGCCATTTGTACATTCCCCCAAATTAAAAAAAAAAAATTTGTCTTAAAAAAATAATACTAACGATCAGGTTCCACATGTAAGGAACCCAAAAGTCACCACTCTGTCCTACTAACAAGTAAAAAGCTGAGCAGATTGAAAATCTACAGCTCTTCTTGGATCCTTGGGACAGGAGAGAATGCAGGGAAAACCACTGCCCCAGGGTTGGAGAGACTGACGATTCCGAGAGACTGACAGGTGGATACAGGGAGCCCCAGCTTACTTGAACAGAAACTACCAGGAGAATAAGGCCTGTGCCGGGAGAGCAAACCCTGACCTCTGCTTGATGAATTGCTGGAGGTTCGGTGTGGACAGCTCGGAGAGCAGAGGCTACAGGGAGGCCCAGTTGTAGGGGACCCCACAGTATTGTAAGATTTACTGCCAGAACCTTAACCGCACTCCCACAGTATCACAGAAAAAATCCCCTCAGGCTTCTGGCAGAGGTAGGGGAAAAGCAAGCATTTTGAAATACACCAGAGCACCCTTTCTTCTTAACAAGACCTGCCTTATAAAAAGTTAACCAGAGCCTGAAGTGATGGGGTATTTTCAAACCTAACTGACCTGGGGAAGGAAAATACCCAGCTCTAGGGCCACTCTAGCCGTTCTGTCCCACCTAAAGAAGGAGAAAAAAACATGAGAAATTCTTGTGAAATTCAGTCCAGAGGCACAAGCTTACTAACTAAAAGAGTGAGACCTAATTAAAGACTATAGAATGCTTCCCTCCCCCCCACACATCACCACCACACTATCAAGGCCACAGCAGTTCCTTTACCCAGTACATCATGTAGCCCTCTCAAGAAAAAATTAAAACACATACCAAAAAGCAGAAACACAATTTGAAGAGAAAAAACAGGTACTGCAGGGTTGTTGAAAGTATCAGGCCAAGAATATAAAATACTTATGATGAATATACTAAAGACTCTAGTGGATAAAGTAGACAGCATTCAATAACAGACAGGCAATGTAAGCAGACAGATGGAAATCCTAAGAACCAAAGAGAAATGCTAGATTGCAAAACTATTGTAACAGGAATCAAGAATGCCTTTAATGGGCTTATTAGTGGACTGGACATGGTTGAGGGAAGGATCTCTGAGCTAGGGAATATAATCTAGAAACCTGGAGAAATGAAACGTAAAGGCACAGACTGAAAAAAGCAGAGCAGTATCCAGGGACTGTGGGACAACTACAAAAGATATAATAGACACATAATAGGAATAGCAGCAGGAGAAGAGAGAGACAGGAACAGAAGAAATATTTGAAACAATAATTACTGAGAATTTACCCAAATTAATGTCAAACAGAAAACTACAGATCCAGCGAACTCAAAAAATACCAAACAGGATAAAACCAAAAAAAAAGCCACACCTAGGTATATAATTTTCAAACTACAGAAAAATCAAAGATAAAAAAAAATATTCTGAAAGAAGCCAGAGGGGATAAAAGCACCTTGCTTATAGGGGAACCAAAGATAAAATTACATCCAGCTTCTCAGAAACCATGCAAGCAAGAAGAGAGTGAAGTGAAATAAAGTGCTGGGAGAAAAAAACTATCAACCTAGAAAACTCTGTACCCAGTGAAATTATCCTTCAAAAGGGAAGGAGAAATAAAGACTTTCTCAGAAAGAAAAACTCAGAGAATTTGTTGCCAGTAGACCTGCCTTTGCAAAAATGTCAAAGTAAGTTCTTCAGATAAAAGGAAGATAATGAAGGCAGGATAAAATGAGTCAGAACATGGAGGAAGGAATTATACCTTATAAATTGTACTTTATTTGCAACATTTCATAAGTTTGAAATGAAAATTTTAAAATCTCAAGTTTTTTTTTTTTTTGCGGTACGTGGGCCTCTCACTGTTGTGGCCCAGGCTCCAGACACGCAGGCTCAGTGGCCATGGCTCACGGGCCCAGCCGCTCCGCGGCATGTGGGATCTTCCCAGACCGGGGCATGAACCCGCGTCCCCTGCATCGGCAGGCGGACTCTCAACTACTGCGCCACCAGGGAAGCCCCTAAAATCTCAAGTTTTTAATCCTTGTTTCTTCTTCTCAACCCAGGCCTTCTCCCAGGGTAATCTCAACCAGTCTTATGGTAGAAAATATATCTAAACTTTTTAAAAGTTTGTATCTTTGACACTGCCCTCATCCTGCCTGGTGCATTTAAATACAAAATAAATATCTCTGCTTGCATGCTAAATAGTCATGATGAAACGATTTTCAACCCCTAAAAATTGATCAAAAACTGTCCCTCTGCAGTATCTCCTTCTCAATGAATGGAAATGCTACACACCCCAGAGCTCAAGCCAATACCCTGGTTCCTACTTACCTCATTCCCCTATTGGTACCACCTTGAACATGCATCTCAACTTTTCTCCATTTTGACTACTGTTTCCCTAGCTCTTGTCCCTGTCAACTCTACTCTTTTAATGCAATGGCCTCTTGTCTCCTACTTTCAGTCTTGTTCACCTAAAATTATTTCCCCACAGAGCAATCACAAATCATAGTTTGGATCATAGCCTTTCCCTGCTTACAGGCTTTTAAAGTTTAACATGCACTGGACTGTACAGTTCAATTTGGTCCAGCTCCTGCCTACCTCTTCATCACCATGTGCTGTAATTCTCCCTTCCCCACAGTCTACATCAGCTATTCTAGCCTCCCTTCTGTTCTTCTATCATGCCAAACTTACACTAACTTTAATCTTTTATTTTAGGTAGCAACTCCCCATTCCTTAGTTAAACATTATTGCATCACAATTTTTATTTCTTTTACAGATTGTGACCCAAATGGAAATGATCTTTTTTACTTCTTTATTACTAGTTTATTGTTCATCTCCACCCACTCAAATTAAGCTCCACGATGGCAGCAAATTGGCTCTTCTGTTTGCCATCTATCCATTAAAACTAATGAACTAAGTCCAAAATGATCTTAGGAAAGTTTAAGTTTGGATGGATATAGGAACCTGTATCATTCTGAAATTAATTCCATATTTCTCTTGTACTATTTTTATTGACCAGTCGGTGATTCATTTTAAATGACAGACATATTGTTACATTTCCTTGTGAAGCATGTGAGGATATTACATCCAGAAGACAGAGAAAAGGGAAATTAGCTGGTTGTCTATTTGACTCCAATTACTCAGCATAAGTCAGAACACAGCAAAGTGATCCTGCCAAGAAAAGGTACAGTCTTATCATTTCTTTGCAGGTGGTCATCATTCATAGCTCACCATGACTTTCTTGTGCCTTCAGTGTGGATAGTTTCAGAGCAGTAGATATTGATGCACTATAGAAAAGCTCACTTTTTTTCAGATGAAGAAAAAAAGATATCAACTTAAAGCATTCATTTACAATCGCAAATAAATGTTATCATCCTTTAATGTAAAGAAGAGAAAAAAACTCACCTGCCAAGAAAAAGAGAATTATTATTCCTAGGACTGGTAATGATAGTGGCAGACAACATTTAAAGATATTAACTTACACCTCTCCTCTTCTGGAAGCACCCTTTCTTTCGGAGGCCAAGGACAGACTGCCTGAAATAGCGGAGACTGAAGTAAACATCTCAACACCTTCTGTCAGGGCAAATGTAGTGACACAGAAGTGCCTTGAGCTGCTATTTTGCAACTAGTCTCTTTCCTCAACAAACCATGTTGGGCTAGACAATATTTGTTCCTTAGTCTATTCCAAAAGAAGTGCATCTACTGTTTTATTCCTATTGAAAAGGAGATCACATTTGTTTTTTCTATTGATATTTGTTGGAAAACTCTCTTTGCACTTTGTAATAAGTTAACTCATTCATTTTTTAAGTCAATCATTGAGTCACTCATAAGATATTTACTGATGTTCTCATACTGTCAGATTCTCTAGAGATGCTGCGAATAGAATTGTGAGAAAAATTGTGCTACCATCATGAAGCATAGAGTTTAGTGTGGAGACAAGTATTGATCAGACCATCACTGACATTGAAGTGCTAGAAAATGTTTAAGAGCACATAGTTGCTATAATTGACCCAGACAGTTTTATCATGGTGGATGTAGTTAGAAAAATTTATGCTGCCATAAAATGTACTAGTAGGGAATCTGGATGAAGAATTGAGGTCTATGGCTATATCCAGTTTTTTAAATGTACCAAAATAAGACTCATATTTTAACACAATAAGAGGCAGGCATTGTGCTAGATAAGAAGTTATGATAACAGGACAAATTCCTGGTTCCTGCCAGGTCATCACTGTATGTCTTATAATGCAAGATCATAAGAAAATCAAAATACATTAAGTGGCTCACTTTGCTTTTCATGTTTGCTTAATTGTATTTAGCATTCTTTCATTTATTAATGCTACTGCAAGACAGGAAATATTTCATCTCTGAAGATGTCATAAAGAAGTAAAAGTTTATAGCCTCTGTCCTCAGGGACCTTTTGGGCTATACAAGGACATATCAGCTTATCTTAAAGAAGGACATTTTCATTTTATGCTAATATCTTACTCATTCTTTTCCTTTAAAGGAAAAAAATAACAAATATCCATGCAATAGTTTAGGGCAGAAATATCTCTATTATATTTTCTCATAAATTAGTTTTATTTTAAATAGAGCATAGTATCCTGTTTTATTTGTTGTTCTTCTTCTTCTTCCATTCAGTAACTTTAAATGTCAGAAAGGAAGAGAATCTTGTAAAAATATATACCTTGATTGACCAAATTAAAAATTATGTTTCACAGGCATCCAAAATTGTAAAATTCTTTCTTTATTATTGGAGTTAATGATGAGGACACTGCTGCTGATAACACAAATATTTCTTCTATATAATTTGGGAGTTTATTTACATCTTCTGGCAAGGAGTATTTACCTACTCTTGACTGAATAAAAGTTTTTCTTTAAATTCGGTTTTCTTGACTGGGCAGAACTGGGAGGGATGGTTATGGAGTAGTGAAAGACATCTCCTAGCCAGCTAAATTACTTCAGTCAATCTGGAAATAAATTGGGTAACAGATGTTATAGCCTCATATCCTACATTTCTATACATTCTTATATCCTGCATTTGACTATTTACAAAGACATTTTCTTCGTTTGAGATTTTTCATCGAAAACAACAAAGCTATTACAATGGATATATGTGTCCACATTTTACAGATAAATAAGCAAGACTGAGAGTTTCCTTTACTTGCCCAAGTTGACAGTGCTTGCAAATAGAGGAGGTAATAAAAAGCCAAGTTTTATGAATTGAGGTCTGAGGCTGTATGGATTAAGTCACTCTGAAAGATATGAAATCCAATGTGATCACTGCTAATTTTAATCCTTCAAAACTGTGACAATTATAGTAGAGAAGGAAAAAGCTCTTAAGCCAATAAATCCTTTTGAAATGTATGCAATACAAAGTGCTTATATCTATTACTTTGGAGAAGATATAATTATGTCAGATAAGTCTAAGCAAAACATAAAGCAAAGCAAAAGGTCCCCGTCATAATTGTTATGAGGTATGTACACTTATATGAATTCAGATTTTCCACTTTCCTATGGAGTTACTCAGAAAAGCATTATGATGTACTATAAAAGATTGCTTTTCAGTTTCTCTTTGTGATACCCATGGTCATATCGTACTTAAATCCCTGCTGCTATTCTGAAAACTCACATTTTCTGAGGTAGTTAGTAGATTATCCACTACATGGAAATTATTTGTGCCAGCAGAGAGATTGACACATACCTAATCTACTCTCAGCTACATGAAACCTCTCATTTTCTTCACCATGAGCTTTCTATCAAGTGAGCTCTGGCCATCTCTTCTAGACATTACTATTGAGTAAGCACAGTGGTAGAACATGCCATAAAATTGCCAGCAGTACTCTTGACCTATGCTCAGATTGTTTTTAGTCCATGGATTCAGTCAGTGAACTGGAACAGTTTAAGAGCTGGAAGTCTTGTTTCTGTTGACAAGCTTGATGCCTCAGATACACATATTTTCCATGTTAGAGATGACTGCCACAAAGGAGCAAAAGTAATGATTCAACTCTTCAGATGAAAGTTTGAAACCTACTTTAAATAAATTACACATCTCTTGGTAATATGAGTCATTTAAAATGAACCAAGAAAATATGCTCAATTGTGAACAACTACTTCACTGTATAATAGGAATCTTACAGAAATTCTTTGAGCTTGAAGCAAGAAGCACTAAAGACAGTGTTACATGTAAAAACTTTAAAGGTATTATGTAAGCCTTTAGGAGAGCATTCATCAAGCAAGTTTAAAATCTGTAGATTCAAATTTATTTTTTGTTTTTATTTCTTGATATATTTAAATGTGCCAGCTCTGTGTGTGTGCGTGCACATTAGTAAATCAATATGCATTATTAAATAACTTGTAGCCATGTGTGCCACGTGATTTACAGCTTTATGGAACTCTTAATTGTCGTTGTTGTGGTGGTTTCTGTATCTTTCCTCTTAAACAAATAAAACAGTTCATCACGGATTGGGTTTTCTCCTATTCTTTTTATCCCTAATAATGAAAAAAAATTTTCATTTTCTTACTGATTAAATGAATGAATTACTTTTCCAAACTCAACATGTTATTAAGTTATTAAGGGGGAAGAAATTCTCGAATTGTCTGGAAGGCTGTGTTTTGGTAAATATAAAATGATATTTACAAAAACTCTTGTAGAAACTGATACATCTGTTGAGTTTCATTATGTCATTCATTCATTGTATGTCACTCATGACATGTCATTTAGTAGTAACTGTACATAGGAAAAAATAATTTTCTCTTACACTTCTCTCTAAAATAAGGCCATATATTCCATATCTCAGCATTGGGAAAAGCCTTAAACTTAAAAATAACCCTATTCTTTTTATTCAATAAGAAAGGAAATGAAGGACTATAGTAACTAAACCATTTGCTCAAACTCACAGATTATTAACAGGAAATGGAGTAAGACTATTTTTTTAATTTTTATTTATCTTTTTATTGAAGCATAGTTGATTTACAGTGTTGTGTTAATTTTTGATGTATGGCAAAGTGATGCAGTTATACATATATATACATTCTTTTTTTATTTTTATTTATTTATTTATTTTTGCAGTACGTGGGCCTCTCACTGCTGTGGCCTCTCCCGTTGCGGAGCACAGGCTCCAGACGCACAGGCTCAGCGGCCATGGCTCACGGGCCCAGCCATTCCGCGGCATGTGGGATCCTCCCGGACTGGGGCATGAACCCATGTCCCCTGCATCGGCAGGTAGACTCTCAACCACTGCGCCACCAGGAAAGCCCCCTACATTCTTTTTTTTAAATGTTCTTTTTCATTATGGTTTATTAAGGGATATTGAATATAATTCCCTGTGCTATACAGGGGATTATGGGGGACCTTGTTGTTTATCCATTCTGTATGTAACAGTTCGCATCTGATAACCCCAAACTCCCACTCCATCCCGCTCCCACCCCCTCTCCCTTGGCAACCACAAGTCTGTTCTCTATGTCTGTGAGTCTGTTTCTGTTTCACAGATAAGTTCATTTGTGTCATATTTTAGATTCCACATATAAGTGATATCATATGGTATTTGTCTTTCTCATTCTAACTTATTTTGCTTAGTATGATAATCTCTAGGTCCATACATCTAACTGAAAATGGCATTATTTCATTCCTTTCTATGGCTGAGTTGTATTCCATTGTGTTTCTGTGTGTGTGTGTATATATATAACATCTTTAACCATTTACCTGTTGATGGACATTTAGATAGTTTCCGTGTCTTGGCTATTGTGAATAGTGCTGCTACAAATATAGGGGTGCATGTATTTTTTTTGAATTATAGTTTTGTCCAGATATATGCCCAGGAGTGGATCTGCTGGATCATATGGCAACTCTATTTTTAGTTTTTTGAGGAACCTCCATACTGTTCTCCATAGTGGCTGCACCAACTTACGTTCCCACCAACAGTGTAGGATGATTCCCTTTTCTCCACACCCTCTCCAGCATTTGTTGTTTGTAGACTTTTTAATGATAGCCATTCTGACCAGTGTGAGGTGGTACCTAATTGTAGTTTTGATTTGCATTTCTCTGATAATTAACAGTGTTGGGCATCTTTTCATGTGCCTGTTGGCCATCTGTATGTCTTCTTTGGAGAAATATCTATTTAGTTCTTCTGCCCATTTTTCAATTGGGTTGTTTGTGTTTTTTTTGTTGAGCTGTATAAGCTGTTTGTATAATTCAGAAATTAAGACCTTGTTGGCAGTATCATTTGCAAATATTTT
This sequence comes from Aethalodelphis obliquidens, assembly GCF_003676395.1. Lineage (NCBI taxonomy): Eukaryota > Metazoa > Chordata > Mammalia > Artiodactyla > Delphinidae > Aethalodelphis > Aethalodelphis obliquidens. Next base: position 6,368,660 of record NW_020837968.1, read on the forward strand.
CTTCCATTCTGTAGGTTGTCTTTTCATTTTGTTTATTGTTTCATTTGCTATGCAAAAGCTTATGTTTGATTAGGTCCCATTTGTTTATGTTTACTTTTATTTCTATTGCCTTGGGAGACTAACCTAAGAAAACATTGGTATGATTTATGTTAGAGAATGTGTTGCCTACGTTTTCTTCTAGGGATTTTACAGTTTCATGTCTTATGTTTAAGTCTTTAAGCCATTTTGCATTTATTTTTGTGTATGGTATGAGGGTGTGTTCTAAATTCATTGATTTGCATGTGGCTGCCCAGCTTTCCCAACACTACTTGCTGAAGAGACTGTCTTTTCTCCATTGTGTATTCTTGCCTCCTTTGTCGAAGATTAATTGACAATAAGTGTGTGGGTTTATTTCTGGTCTCTCTGTTCTGTTCGATGGATCCATGTCTGTTTTTGTGCCAATACCATGCCATTTTGATTACTGTAGTTTTGTAGTACTGTCTGAAGCCTGGGAGGGTTGTACCTCCTGCTTTGTTCTTTTTCCTCAGGATTGCTTTGGCAATTCTGGGTCTTTTATGGTTCCATATGAATTTTGGGGTTATTTGTTCTAGTTCTGTTGAAAATGTCATGGGTAATTTGATGGGGATTGCTTAAATCTGTAGACGGCTTTGAGTAAATCTAAATATTGACTTCTTTTATATGCCTTTTCAACTATTCCAAACTGACCTATTTAGGGAAATTTATGAAAATTATGTGACATAGTCCTGTTGGGATCATTGTGAATACCAGAAGGCTTAGAGGTGCTGTTTTGCTTAGACTGAGAGTTTCTCACTTGGGTCTCTAATTGTTATATGTAGCTATTTAACTCATTCTGCCCATATATTTAATGAAGATTAGTGAAAATGGACTTTTGGCCAGAGCATAAATTTCTGTAAAAAAGGAAATACAGGGGAAAAATCCATATGCATGGATTTTTAGGTGTTCCCAAAACCTATTGATGAAGCTAATATAAAACTAAAGCATAGAGGCCAAAAACATATATATATATATATATATATATATATATATATATATATCATTCCATTCCACTTTTTCACTTCAATTAATTTTACCATACTTATTAAAGTTCACCACTAAAGAAAATGAAAGATGATCTTACTAGATTACTTTTCATACTTTGATTGCATTCACCACACTCCCTCTTCAAGCTCATGCCTATTTTCTTTATCCCATTCACCTATATACTTTAAAATTCAATTTTCATCAACCACACAACAAATAAATCTAAAATAAAAATCTGTTCAGAGTTTACTCCTTTTAGATAATGTAGGTCTCTATTTTTCTTTATTATAAAGAGGTAACAAAATCTACCTCTCAACTTTGCCATGATAATTGAATGGCTTACAGTAGGCACTCAGCATATCTTCCCTCTCCCCTCTCCCCTCTCCCCTCTCCCCTCTCCCTCTCTCCCTCTCTCCCTCTCTCCCTCTCTCCCTCTC
>NW_020837968.1:6370147-6554368 GCF_003676395.1 Aethalodelphis obliquidens
CTCTCCCTCTCTCCCTCTCTCCCTCTCTCCCTCTCTCCCTCTCCCTCTCTCTCCCCCTCTCTCTCATACCACTTCCACCTTCAAGGAAGATATGTTATTTTTGGACTTCAGAAAACATTTCACTTAACATAAAACACTTGGAGTGAGGTATTTTCATTCATTCCCATTATACACATGAAATAGTGAACTTAATTCTTATTTAACTCTAGACTCTATGCAATGCAAGCCTATGTTGTTATGTGTCTTTAACATATTCCTCTATCTTGACTGCTTTGTCCTTCTCCACCAAAACCATCTGAAAACTCATTTTCAAGCTAACTCATTATACTTTCTGAAATGTAGTTTCCTTTACTGTAAAATTTTTACAAAGCCTAAAACATCCTAGATTTTTGCTTTATTTTAGACACTCTAAGTCACAACTTGTCATAACCTTAAAAGAGAACTTATTCTTTCATGTCTGTCTAAATCCTTTGCATATTAAATGCATTACTAACTACTCCACCTTCTTGTACAAAAGATGTGTCAATTAAAAATGCCAGACAAACCATCCTATATATTGTCCTTGATTTGCCATTTGCCTTGATTTGATATTTCCTCAATTTCTAATTAATTTTGTAATCCACCAACATTGGGTCATTCCTCCTTATTTCTAAAGCATGTTGGCTTATGGCTCATTTTTGCTGTAATACTAATCTGTCTTAAATTTTTGTCATTTCAATATGCATATAGTGGATACCTATAGAGGATTTCCCCCTTCCTCGCATCAATTTTTTTTTTTTTTGTCTCTTTGATTCATTGTTTTTGTCATGCTGGTAATTTCATGCTGGTATTTCTCCCATTTTAAAACCAACCAAGAAATTAATAAGCAACTAGCCAGGGCCTCATTTTTATTTTTTCTGGTTCTTCTATTCAAAAGCAAACAAACACAAATGGATTATCTGTAGCCTTTCTCTAATTCTTCTCTTCTCTTTTGATCTCTCTCCAAATCAAGATTTCATACACTTCACCACTTGATGTAATTGTTCTTATAAACTTTAACAGTGATTTCCACTTTGCTAATTCCAATGATCAGTTATCAGTTTTTATTTTAGCTAATTTATAATCCCACCTTCTTGATATGTTTCCTCCCATTTGGCTTCCAAGGTCTTACTTTTGTGCTTTTACTCCCAGTGCTTTTCAGTCTCCATCACTTCGTTTGCCTCTTCCTGATCCATTAACATGAACCCTTCCACCATCCTCCACCCCACTGGACACTTCCAGGGCTCAGTCCTTCATTATCTTTGTCTTTATACTCTTGCCTTTTGTTGATCCCACCTCCCAACTAGTCTATGAGATTAAATATCATCTGTAAGCCAATAATTTACAATTTCAGCACAGACATCTCACCCAAACTCCAGACCTTTGTGTTAAATTATCTAGTTGACAGTCGACATTTTAGGCTTAATACATATCTCAAAATCCGTATTTTAAAGATGACTTTTGATGTGAACCCTCAAAAACATTTCCCTCCGTCCCCCACAAACACACACACATACTTCCCTCATTTTGATGGCAGCTGTATCGTTCTAATTGTTGGAGCAAAAAACACTGGGTTCATCACTGACCTCTTGCTTTATTTCGCATTCTGTATCTAATGTACCAGAAAATCTTACTGTCTCTAGCTTCATATATTAGAATTTTGCCACTTCTCAATTTCTGTTCTCCTCTCCACTTTACCTTGCAGACCCAAACTTTAAGGATTATATCAAAGAAAGTTGTGTAATGTAGTTGTGTGTGTGATGCTGTCTTGACTCAGGTTTGAGGCCCTAACTAAGGACTGGCCAGTTCCCCTTTTGAGCAGCTAATGAAGTTCATAGGCCAACCTCATCCCTGGTTGGGCTCTCACACTCTGGGCCACTATGCAATTACGCTCGTTGCCATGGGTGCAGGTACCAGACAACTGGGGACAGCTCTTTGTTGTGGAGCTAGTGAAATTATTCAAATTATTCAATTCACAGGGAGCCCAGGAAACACAGCTAACCATACCCCACTCACCATACATAACCAATGGTTAACCATACCCCACTCACCCACCATAACTTCAGCTTGCTGTTATCCCCTCCCCAGTACAGTCATTTGTGTAGCTCTGCTTGGCATCCTTCTTTTGTTCAGACTGTAAGTAACCAATGGTTCAGCTTTTCATCTATTTTTTTTAAATTAACTTACTTATCTATTTATTTTTGGCTGCCTTGGGACTTCATTGCTGTGCGTGGGCTTTCTCCAGTTGCTGTGAGTGGGGTCCACTCTTTGTTGCGGCACGTGGGCCTCTCACTTCTCTTGTTGCAGAGCATGGGCTCTCGGTGCGCGGGCTTCAGTAGTTGTGGCACGCAGGCTCGGTAGCTGTGGCTCACCGGCTCTAGAGCACAGGCTCAGCAGCTGTGGTGCACAGCCCTAGTTGCTCCACGGCCTGCGGGATCTTCCCGGACCAGGGCTCTAACCTGTGTGCCCTGCATTGGCAGGCGGATTCCTAACCACTGCACCACCAGTGAAGCGCATCTATTTAAGTTCCATCAAAAGAACCATTAAATCTCAAAAAACAGTTTGCCCTCTGAGTTCTTCTTACTTTCTTCCGAATAGAGAAACTGACAGAAGAACAGTGGGAGAAGAAATTGGTTGGAGCATTCATTTCCCAGTTTCATCCTTGGTGGAAGAGGTTCAGAAGTGGCTATGTTTCTCTACCAAAGGGCACAGCTCCTGTAATGTAGCCTTTTTCTATAACTGGAAGTTTCCCTAAGTTCTGTACACCACTCATTCGCCTGATCTTTTAGGTGTGGGGTAGGTGTTTTCTGCTTGGTTCACCATACCTTGTTGGTTTACTTTAAAAAAGCAAGTAATATTGTAAAAGTTTTCTTCAATATATTATATTTAATTATTACTTTGAGAGTACTACTTCTTTCCTCTGTGGACCCTGACTGATACTATTACTGGCAGACAAACTCGAATCACCATCATATGTGCCTGGATTATAGTCTCTCAATGGGCATTCTTGCCTCTGCCATTGGTCCTTTACAAGTTCTTCTCAACAGAGCAGGCATACTGATCAGGGGGGAAGAGGAAGCTGGGATGAAACGAGAGAGTACCATTGACAGATATACACTATCAAATGTAAAATGGATGGCTAGTGGGAAGCTACTGCATAGCACAGGGAGATCAGCTCGGTGGTTTGTGATGACTTAGAGGGATGGGATAGGGAGGGTGGGAGGGAGACACAAGAGGGAGGGAATATGGGGATATATGTATACATATAGCTGATTCACTTTGTTGTACAGTAGAAACTAATACAACATTGTAAAGCATTTATATTCCAATAAAGATGTGAAAAAAAATATATATATCTTGGATTATATTACTCCTCTGCCCAAAGCCTTCCAGTGGCTCTCCATTTCGTTTAAAATAAAAGCCAGGGCTTCCCTGGTGGCACAGTGGTTGAGAGTCCGCCTGCCGATGCAGGGGACACGGGTTCGTGCCCCAGTCCGAGAAGATCCCACATGCCGCGGAGCCGCCGGGCCTGTGATCCATGGCCGCTGAGCCTGCGCGTCCGGAGCCTGTGCTCCACAACGGGAGAGGCCAAAACAGTGAGAGGCTCTCGTACCGCAAAAAAAAAAAAAAAAAAGCCAAATTTAAAAATATCTTTATATGAAGTGGACTCTATTACCACCCTGATATTAGCTCCTACTATTCTTTCTCTGTTACTTAACCTACTCCAAATACACTGGCTTCCTTGACAGCATGTTTGTACACTAGGGACTCCATAAAATCAATCCAGATTGATTCCTTAGTGTATAAGCATCTTCTGACCCTAGACAAATTTAGAATTACTTGTATAAATATTTAAGACAATAAAATTAAAATTAATTTCATTATTTTTTCTTTTAAATAATCAATAAATATGTAATTTCAATTTGTCATTTTTGATATGTTTAAGAGAATTTAAACTATTGAGATAATAGTTCAGTCTTTTAATTCTATTTACGATATCATTGTGCAACTGAATTATATTTGTTTAAAGTGAAATTTATATAAAGTGAAATTTTGCTGATACAATTATATAATTTTATATGCATTTCTACAAATATATACCTTCTACACATATATATAATAAGCATCTTGCTAAAATTTTTAATTTATATATTGATAAATTATGTATTTTTAAGATATTATAATTAAGTCATTAAATCAGAAACATATTTGTTAAGAAAATTATCTTTAGTAAATTTAAATGCAGTTAAGAGTAATTAACAGGGCTTCCCTGGTGGCGCAGTGGTTGAGAGTCCGCCTGCCGATGCAGGGGACATGGGTTCGCGCCCCGGTCCGGGAAGATCCCACATGCCGCTGAGCCTGCGCGTCCGGAGCCTGTGCTCCACAACGGGAGAGGCCACAACAGTGAGAGGCCCGCGTACTGCAAAAAAAAAAAAAAAAGTAATTAACGGTATAAACCAATTCAGTAAATAGGCCAAACACTAATGTAAGAACTCGTAAAAGTAGTTGTAAATATTTACTAGGCTTATAAATAGAAAAATAATATTTGGAAACTGAGCTTAAAAGACTTAGGATGAATTGGATTTGGGACGTATACCCTGAATCAACTGATGGTACATTTATAAGACCTAAATAACTTCTAAAAAATTTTTATTTGTACATAGAATCTGCCCTTCAGGTTTAAGCTTTAGCTTGAACTGTACAAACCTACAAAGAGCACTGCCACCTTTAAACAAAAATAGACAATCTAAAAAAGTCACAACTTTCCTGGGTCCCGTTAGAGAGGGAAAGTTGAGAGACAGGCTAAAGCTTCCATAGTCGTGCAGGCATGGGGGAGGGAAACAAAAAACCTAGCAGGACAGGCTCAAACCCAGATCATTCTTCTCATTTTCCCTGTGGAACAAAAGCCTTCAGCCATTGGAGAAAGGGCAGAAAACAATTCACTGTAGGTGAAGACCCATTAGATCTGAAGGAAGGTAACAACTACAAAAAAATGAGCAAATACAAATATTTCCTTCAATCACTTTTCTGTTTTCCCCTGGAAATAAAAACATGTGCGCATGTTCCTTCTTAAAACCTAAATAAAAACAAAAATATACTTCAAAACAAGACAAAACACTGCTCCTTTTCTCTTTTATCTCTTTCTCTACTTTCTTATTCCTCTCTATCCACTCCTTGATTCAGTGCAATCTGATATCACTCCCTCAGCACTCTACTGGGAATGGCAATCCTAAATGCAGCAGCAACCTCTTGGTTGTTAAAGTCCTTAGCTTTTATGCCCTACACTTTCTGTAGCACTTTGCTTTATGGAAATATTTGTACAGTTTTATTTTTAAATGTCCACTCCTTTAACTTCATTAATAGAACACTTTTTCTTGGCTTTCTACCTATCCAATGAACTACTCACTTTCCTTCATTTGCGTGGGATTCTTTTCCTGACTGTCCTTACTTGGAGTTAAAATCTTAACTGTCTACTGTTCTCAGACCAACCCCTATGTGAGCTTTTTCTTGCATTCATATCATTTCATCGGCCATAGTGTACAGATTAATTCAAGACCTATCTGTTGTGCTTTCTTGTTTAGTGTATTAACTTTTCCAAACATTTTCTATTCAATGCCTGTTATGTATAAAGCAGTGTGTTAGGCAGAGGGCATAGAAAGATGAATTAGGATATAGTTAATGCTATATAAGTAAGCTTATGGTTTATAGAAAGAAATGTTTTAATATAAAATAATACAGTTGTGATGATAGATATCTATATAATATATAATAAAGGCACAAAGATAGATTTGATTCTTCCAAGAGGAAGAGTGATCAAGAATGGTTTTTAAAAGGTGTTGATTATGGGCTCTAGTTGTAAATGATGACCGTCTTTTGTTTCCAGGTGGTCTAACTGGGTAGGGACATTCTCTAACTGATCTTGCATTCTGAACACTCCTCAAATCATTATCCACATAGTAATAAGACAGCTCTTTTAAGAGTGAAATTCTGATATCACTCCCCAGTTTACAATCCTTCAATGATGCCCTATTTCTTTCTAAAACATAACAGGAAGTACAATGACCACATGGATTGACCCAGTCAAAATTCCTCTCCGTCCTTCCTCATTTCAGAGATACTTGCACTACCTGAAATGTGACAAGTTCTTTTTCCTGGTGACCAGAATGCTCTCCTCTGATTTTGTCACCTAACTAACTGCAGTATATCCTTCAGATTAATGTTGGTTCCTCAGAGAAGTCTTCTATAGCTCCTTAGGTAATATCACCCTTATTTATGCTGTCTTAGCCGAATGTATTTGCCCTTGAAAGAAATTGTTTCTATTGCAATTCAGTACTTTTAATTATGATTTGATTTTTCTGTCTTTTATTCCCTACTTTATGCTCCACAAAGGCACTAGTGATTTAGCTCAACACACAACTCTCTATATGGTGTGTACTAGACACTTGATAAATGCTGAATGAATCAATAAGGTCACAAATCATCAACACTTTAGGTCCATCATTTCATCAGCCCTTTATATACTTCAGCTCAACTGTTAATGAGATAGACATTTTAATAACAGCCTTCAGAGTAAATAAAATGCTACAAATAACTATATATGTACACAAGGGCATAAGCACATGTGCATTCACCAATATTTGGTTGAGTGATACAAAATAGAGGGGCAACTTCTAAACTTGAGACATTGATCATATTTAATTCCATCTCGTATTCACTTTGCTAAAGAGAAAAATACCTCAGGGACAACATAAGAAGTAAAATAACCAAGGATACATCAATTTTTCTTGGATGTTAAACACTGGAGAAGATGTAGTAATTCACTTCTATTGTGCTAGAAGGCATACAGATATAAGTAGTAAATTATTATATTGATAGGCAAAACATTAAAAGAACTGTCTTGATTTTTACATTGGTTATGCTATTATAGCTTACCAATGGATCATAAAACTCAGAGAAGGAGAAAATGAGGTACCATCTATGTCATAAAACCAATGCATATTCCTTAATTATGGCTTTATTGCCTATAGAGAATACTTGCAGCAAGGTAGAAATATGAATGTGAATTCAGTTACAAATGTGTTTTTACTTGGAGTAATAAGGGTCCTCTCCCAAGTATATGTGTACAGAATCGTGCACACTGTAGAGCAGAATAATATTCTTGCAATAGGCACAACGTTTAGAATCATATTTCCTGTTAATTACTGCTCTATCACTTACTAATAGTGTGACCTTCGTTCAGTTACTCTAACTCTAACTTCTCCTATTAACTTCAACCATTTTGTTCAGCTCCCGTCCCTTCTTCCTGGCAATCACCAATCTATTCTCTGTGTCTATGAGCTGAGGCCTTGTGTTTTTCAATTTTATTGGTTTTTTTTTGATTCCACATATCAGTGAGATCATATAGTATTTGTATTACTCTGACTTATTTCACTTTGCATAATGCCATCGTCCATCCATGTTGTCACAAGTGACAACATTTCACTCCTTTTTTATGGCTGAATAATATTTCAGTGTGTGTGTTGTGTGTGTGTGTGTGTGTCAGATTTTTAAAATTTATTCATTCATCAGTGGTCACTTAGGTTTTTCCATATCTTGACTATTGTAAATAATGCTGCAGTGAACATGGGGGTGCAGATATCTTTTCAAGTTAGTGTTTTTGTTTTCTTGGGATGAATACCCAGAAGTGGAATTGCTGGACTCTCTGGCAGTTCTGTTTGTAATTTTTTGAGGAACCTTCATACTGTTTTCTGTAGTGGCTGCACCACTTTACATTACTCGTACTAATGTACTAAGTTCATCAGAGTGAATGAAAGTTCATAATTTCCTTACCATGCAAGAACTCACACATGTGAATAAAAAAATACCTGAGACTCATGCAGGTGGAAAACCAGTCTGGGAAAATCATCTGGAAGTGAAAGCTTTTTGTAGATCACTAAATTTATCTTGAGTACAAGCATAATTATTTTATTAATTCAGGAAATGTGGAACTCATATAAATATATTCAAAGTTTTTATATTTTTATAAAGATAAAAAGTTATAAGACTATAAGTCTTCTGTGTAAAGTGTGTAATTTTTTCCATGTTAAATAATTCAGGTAGCAGAGCAAAAATTCCATACATTCAAATGGAATAGGTATATAACAGAGTATAAATTACATTCCCTATTTTCTTAGTATCTTACTTTTAAACAACAAATTAGTAAGGACACATTTTTATGAGGGTCATGTACCACATATTATCAAATCAGAATTGCTACAAATTATAAGATATAACATTATTTTATGTACCACTAAGACTTTGTTTTTTAAACTCCCAATTAAAGTATGTCATTTCAATGATTATAAGATGCATCGTGATTCAGAGATGTTGAAATGTGGGGCATAAGTGCACCTTAAAGTTTTTCATCTACATGGTAATTCAGTAATATTTCGATAGGTATAGAGAGAAAGAGCATTGAATTTGAGCCCTAATTCACAAAATGAAGTCTTTCCCTCTACCAAAAATCTTGTGCTGAAATAGTTAATTTGAATTCTTTCTGTAATTTTGTGCTTTTGTTTAAATTTAATTTTTATTTTATATTATAGTTGATTTACAATGTTGTGTTAGTTTCTTGTGTACAGCAAAGTGATTCAGTTATACATATACATATATCGACTCTTTCTCAGCTTCCTTTACCATATAGATTATTACGTTACATAATATTGAGTAGAGTTCCCTGTGCTATACAGTACGTCTTTGTTGATTATCTGTTTTATATATAGTAGTGTATATATGTTAATCCCAAACTCCTAATTTATCTCTCCCCTTCTCCAACTTTCACCTTTGGTAACCGTAAGTTTGTTTTCTACGTCTGTGAGTCTATTTTTGTGTTTGTAAATAAGTTCATTTGTATCATTTTTTTAAGATTCCTCATATAAGTGATATCATATATTTGCCTTTCTCTGTCTGACTTCACTTAGTATGATAATCTCTAGATCCATCCATGTTGCTGCAAATGGCATTATTTAATTCTTTTTCATGGCTAAGTAATATGCCATTGTGTATACGTACCACATCTTTATCCATTCCCCTGTCGATGGACATTTAGTTTGCTTCCATGTCTTGGCTATTGTAAATAATGCTGCAGTGAACATCGGGGTGCATGTATCTTTTCGAAGTATGGTTTTCTCCAGATATATGCCCAGGAGTGGGATTGCTGGATCATATGGTAGCTCTGTTTTTAGTTTTTTAAGGACCCTCCACACTGTTCTCCATAGTGGTTGTACCAATTTACATTCCCATTAACAATGTAGGAGGGTTCCCTTTCCTTTACACCCTCTCTGGAATTTATTGTTTGTAGACTTTTTGATGAGGGTCATTCTGACTGGCGTGAGGTGAAACCTCATTGTAGTTTTGACTTGCATTTCTCTAATAATTAGTGATGTTGAGCATCTTTCCATATGCTTCTTGGCCATCTGTATGTCTTATTTGGAGAAATGTCTATTATGTTCTTCTGCCCATTTTTTGATTAGATTGTTTTTTTGATATTGAGCTGCATGAGATGTTTGTATATTTTTTGGAGATTAATCCCTTGTCAGTTGCTTCATTTCCAAGTATTTTCTCCCATTCTGTGGGTCGACTTTTCATTTTGTTTATGGTCTCCTTTAATACCGTGATGCATAGCAAAAGTCCAATTTATTATTTTGTCATGTTAAATTTTCTGGGGGAAGCTGTGGGCACATTATAGTAAAATGGTAAGAGGTATGAAATTAAAGCATGAAGGCTATGTTGGTAAAATGAATGAAAGGTATGAACTCACTGAGTTTGAGCATCTACATTAAAGGGTTATGAAAGATTATATCCAAAGTATGATCTCTCCTAATGGAAATCACTAAATATATCTTGTAACTTTTTTCTCTGTTAGAAACTGCACACACACACACACACAAAACCACTTTTTTTTGAAATAGTTTGTGAAACTCTAACTTACTTTACTCTTTATTAAACAAAATATATATTGCACAGATTGGGGTAGGTACAATAATGCCACCCTCCTAATTTCCACATTGTAATCCTCAAAACCTAGTAATATGTTACATTACATGTCAAGGGGGAATTAAAGTTGCAGATGGGATTAAGTTTGCTAATTATCTGACCTTAAAATAAGGAGATTACTCTGGATTAGACTCAGTGCAATCACAAGAATTCTTAAAAGTATAAGTGGTAGGCAAAAACAAGTAAAAGCCAGAGTGATGCAAGGTGAGAAAGACTCCACCAGCCACTGAGGGCTGTGAAGATGGAAAGGGGCCACTAGCTGGAAAAGGCAAGGAAACAAATTCCACTGCAGAGCTTCCACAAAGAAACTCAGCCCTGATGACAGCTTGCTTTTAGCCTGGTGGAATTATGTCAGATTTCTGACCTACAAAACTTTAAGATAATTTACGTGTTGTAACCCCTTGTGTGTGGTAATTTGATACAGCAGCAATAGGAATCTAACACAAAGATTTTTTCCAAAGTCCCTCACAAGCATGTATTGCTTAGAGTGGTATATTTATAATTATAGTAATAACTCTGTATTGGGAAAATATTATATATTAAGCATTAGATGTTTTGTGTGATTTCATAAATCCTCATAACAGTCCTGTAAGTTAAATGTTTTTAATCTCCACTTTCCAATTAAGGAAACTTTTTCAGAGATGTTAAATAAATTTCTCAGAGTGATAGCGGTACTTGACAGAGCCAAGATTTGAAATTAGGCATTTGACTCCAGATCTCATAAACACATTTGATTGACTTTTACTCTTAGTGAAAAGCATTATTTAACATGTTAGAAGGACCTTCCACTCATCCCCTATAGAAACTAACTGTCCAAAATAGCAGAGCAGATATAAATTCTATCACCTTTGTTTACATCCTTACATATAATGACTTCAAGATACTCTTCAGAAATCTAATTACATTTTCGTGTCCTGGAGTGTTCCTTTAAAAGATAGAATGCTATATTTATATTACTATAATAATTGCAATAATATATAATTTACAATAATCTCTAAAATTGGCAGTAATAATAACTGAAACCCAGTCTTCTGATTTTTCCTTTTCAATGGTATGTGTTAATTAATCCTAAAATTCCATTCTTAAAGCATCACATTCATTTATTCATTCAAGTGTGTTATGCAGTTCTGTGTTTAAAGAATTTCATGTATATTTACCCGGATAAAAAAAAGAGAACTTCATACATTTTAACTGAAAAAACTATGCCTAGGATATGATTTTAGCACTGCATAGTATTGTAGTTTTTGTTACCAAATGTCAGACTAAGTTAGAGTCCTAATATATTAATATCATATATATATGAACATTTTGTAGTTGTTATGATAATTACTAATTTAGGTAATTAGAAATAATAATAAAAAATTATGATAATAGCTTTTTAGATTTCAATTATATCTAGTGTTTTTCCCTGTGGAAATAACCTTTGTGGCTGAATTTTAGTCAAAGACTCACAAAAATCCAAAAAATCAGAAAGCAATGAAAATATTCAGTTTCACAGTTAAGAAGATCCAATCCCTAAATATTAATGTTGAAGTCAAATGTCTAGACTTTAATTTCACTTCATGCACCAAACAGTTTTCTAAAATTATGAACACTTATAATTGGAGAAGTTAATCTTTATAACATAATCAGAAATATCAAATTAAGCAAGACATGAAAATAGCTGTTTTAAAATTTCTTAGAAATAATATAGTCATTTTATTAAATGTTAGCTAGCAAAATAATCAAAGATAAAACGTCAAGAGAATATAGATATCTAATCTTAGCCACAAGAGAGGATGCAGGAGAATCTGTGTTAAAAATGTCTAATCCGGGGGCTAACATGTTCATAGAAAATGAACTCTCACCCAAATAACCTGAAGGGATATTTATTTATAATATTTGATATTGAAATCACATTTGAAAGGAAGAAATTATTTCCTCCTGACACAAATGTCACAAATCAAAAGACTTAAAGACCTCCGCCTATTTCTGGATCTTAAGTATACTCACCCTGTGATCAAATATTGCTGTGGCAATACAAATTCACTGTTTTCTAATGCATACTATTGGTCATGAATGTCAAAGGAAGAGAAATATATGACTCAGTTCAACGTTTTCAACTACCGCCACTAAGCAACTAAGAGAATGCTGCTATTTATTTCAAGAACATATTTGCATGCCTAGTTACACTGTGGAGTAAGAAGCCTGCTACTTGTCAGAATGAAAGAGTTTCATTAATAAACCAGGAATTGTTTGTGATGATACATGTATATGGCATGGTAAATGGGAGTAACAGATGGACAACTGAAAATTATTCTAGAAATAATTTCTTTGATTGTCTGGAGTTTATATCTAGAATATCTTAACAAATATAAAGATCAAGGAAAATAGAAAAGGGGGAAAAAAAGCATTTCTTTCAAAATATGAAAGAGAAAAATGCTGCTTTAACTTGTTTGTGTGGTACTTGGTGTGATATGCCACTAAATATTTTCACAACATTCACAAGGGATCAATGTTTATAAAAGCTCTTTTAAATGGAAAATGTCAAGTTATTTTAGGGACCTTTATCAAATAAGCTTTCAAGATAATAGGTAACACATAGCTGTGTTTAATTAGAAGATCACCTATTCCTTTATGATAACAGATGATACTGTCTGATAGCTTGACTGGGACCTATTTCTTGACCTTTAGGGAACAGCGTCTTAAATATATTCCTGTTATTTCTTATGCTATCTGGTTAATCAGACACTTATTTTAAGCAATCTTAAATATTATACCATATTCTATAAAGTTTTATGGAGAAGTTTAGAATAATATTATAGAATATAAATGAAGTCATTCTCATTTAAGTAGAGTCATAGAAAAGGTCACAATGGAGAATGGTATGTGAAAAGAAAATCTCAATATTGTCCTGAATTTATTGAGTTATTTTATATGCCCCTGAGAAACAAACAACCAAAAACAATCTACACCAGTAGCCTTGTCAAATGTCATTGATATTAGTATTATTCAATTAATAATATTGTAATGTTCTTTGTGATTTCTGTACTAAAGTTATGCTCCTTCATTGACTACCACTGATCACAAAAAAAGGGCAGACATGAAGTCAATAGTATTCCAAGATCTTTTTAGATCAAGTTGTATGTTTGTAATGTTTGTCTTTTTATGACAAAGTCTAGGTTCTTTTTTAACGTTTTCAGAGATTACTGGGCCCTAGAGCTACTATATTTTTTATTTTATCAGATGTTACTAAGTTTTCTCTCTTTGCTATGAATAGCCAATTTGTCAAATCCAGTGTCTGCAGAAGATGCTAACAAGATTATTACATGGTACAGGTGTTAGTGAGCATCACATTATATTGCTTGAGATGAAACGTAATGCCTGTATTTGCTCAGGAAATCTTAATTGGAAATCGTATAAAGCTTTCCATTGCATGTTTTCCTCTGAATGTTTTCAATACTGGACACAGAAGCAGTCCCAAGGCATTCAGCTTATGTGTAAGCTTCAAAACCAGATAGCAGCCAACTCAATAGGAATGACTCTTAAAAAGAAGACTGATGTTAAATGAATCAATGCTTATACAGTTGGAAAGCATATTTGATCTTGAAATTCTTAAAAGTTCTCAAAGTGTAAATCAAGCAAATGAAAATTATGCCAGTTTTGATGTCAGTGTATTACTAAACACAGAAAAACTATAACACGAATACAACTTTCTTCAAAAGTGTTTTGAAAGTATCTTAATTTTCATCCAAATGATTAAAGAAGATCTAATAATTCCCCACACATAACAAATAGAGTAACAAACGGTGTAAAGATCTTATGAAATCAGAATACAAATGACTGAATTATTCATGATTTAGCAAAGGATACATATAAATATAAGGAGATTCTTCTCCTGAATAATGACAAGTTAAGCACAAAAATAAAAAAAGCAAAAGCAAAGGGAAGTGGAGAGTTTAATAGTTATCTCCCCTCCACCAAGGACAATCTACTTAGAGAGCTAAAGAAACATAGTAGTTTAAGCATGAATCTTGGATTTAAACTGCCTGGGTTCAAGCCTTAGATCCACCAACTTTACTAGCATTAAACTTTGGAGAGGTAAGTGAATTTCTATGTGCATCCATTGCCTCATGATAGGCAAAGTAGTGACAATAATATCACTACCTCATGGGGTTGTTATGAAAACTAAATAGCACAACATTGTTTTTGTTTCCTTGTAAGTGCTCATTTAAGCTTAATTTGGTAGTAGTAATAGTAGAGGATAAAATAATGTGCATTTTGTGATTGTTTTAGCATACGTCTCCCTCATTTCTCCATAAGGGTAACAATTCTATGTTTTTGTATTTCTAACTATTTTTCAACATAAATCATTTATTGGAGTCAGTTTTGTAACTTGAAAAATGTACTTATTAAAATTATAATAAATTATAACTTAGTTAACTAATTAAGTTATAATTATAGTTAATACTTTCATAAATGATACAAGAAAGGTGAGACAAGCATGTGCATTTATAGTATCGCATGTGAGTCATGCCAGATCCCTGTGGAGGAATTCCCAGCAAGACCTCATCCTTTCTTGAGGACACAGAGCAATCCTTGTTTAGGCATAACGTATTCATCTACTTGTCCAGTGTGGTCACCACTCCATTTCTTTTTTTTTTCTTTTTAATATATGTTTTTTTTTTTTTAGAGTTATGTGACTAGTAAATGCACAAAGACTTTTCAGATCAAAATGTACTTTTAAAAAATTGAAATATAGTTGATATACAAAGAGTACTTTTAAAATTGTTTGCCTGCACCATTTTTTGGGGGAAAAAAAAGGATTTTGTGTGCTTTGTCATTAATTATTCTTTTATCCTCTTTTATTTTAGTTTTTATTTATTTTTTAAAGTTTCGGCAGAAAATTTTTTTTTTAATTTTTCTTTGGGTATACTTGATTTACAATGTTGTGTTGGTTTCAGGTGTACAGCAAAGTGAATCTGTTATACAAAGACTTATACCCACTCATTTTTAGATTCTTTTCCCATATAACCATTACAGAGTGTAGCACTCCAATTTTGATGGTTTCCTCCTGCTGTGAATGTCCACATGCTTTTTTTTAATTTAATTTAATTTAATTTTTTATACAGCAGGTTCCACATGCTTCTTAGAGACCACATTTACCTTCTTCATCCGCCGGCCATTGGAAGAGGACCAGGGTCATGTAGATGATTAATTCGACCCATTTTTCTGGAGTCATAAAACAAATCATTTATTGGAGAGCTCCTTTAGATTCCAGGTAGCTTTCCTACATAATTTAATGATTGTAGGCAGAATTTAACTGGTTTAGGATTCATCAGAACAGGAGCTTGGCAAAGTCATGAAGATAGAGACCTTTCTTCCCACCCACCCTGCTTAGCTGACATTTGCCTGTGATCCTCTTCCACCTCTCTCTGCACTGCTCTCTCCCCTCCACCCAACCCGCCAGGCTATGTCATCTGCACCCACATATTTGACTTCCACTATCATGAACCTGCTGATGACACCACATCTGTATGATCTCTTTCTCTGATCCCCAAGGTGGGAGGTAGATGATGTTCTGACGTGCTCCCTGAGCACATGTACTTACCTCTAACAAAGCACTTCACATACTGCATGGCCACAACTGATTTATTTTTCTTTTCCCAAACCAATCGGAATCTGAGTCTCTGAAAGCAACACTATGTATGTCTTGGGTGTCTTGGGATCCCCAGCACATCATAGATATGTAGCTCTGATTGGTCAGTTAGTCAGACTATATGGTATAGAACCAGCACCTCGCTCCTAAGATGGCAAGGTGTGGTGGTACTAGCGTGGGCATTGAAATTAGACAGACTTGGGGCCAAATCTTCACTTTACCACTCAGTAGCTGTGTGACCCTGGGCAAGTGTCTTAATTTCTGTTACCCTTAGTTGCCTAATGTATAAATGGGAATGAATGGGGGTGTGTGTGGGGATTAGGGTTTGGAATATATGATCTTGTGCTGCAGGAGTTTTAGGTAAAATCCTGTGCTGATTATGCTTCAAAATTTTTGATAAGACTGAACAAAACAAGAAGCCCACAAAAAAAACAAACAAACAAACAAACAAAAACACAAGAGTTCATGTTTTGGGATGTACTGACTCATGCCTAAATCCAGTGTTTCAAAAAATATATAACATATTTTAATTCACTCTCAAGGTAATTAGCTATGTATTAAGAGGTGTTAAATACTTTGCAATTTGTTTTTAAATTTTTATTTTTTAAATCCTTTTATTCTCTTAAGGATATAGCTCTCAGTTTGGTGCTAGCATGTCATAATACCTCTTAATATTTGCTGATTTTACTTTTTTATGAAGAGAGAGAGCCTCAGGCTGAGAGCTTTGCTTTGCCACCTAGATTCGAAAACTACTTTTTAGTTAATTTATATCTATTTTTACAACTTTGTTTATGTCATGTGCTACTAGTTTTCCAATTTAAGACAACTATTAAAGTTTCCTTTAAAAATAAACATATTAAAATTTTTTTAAAAGGTGAGCTTACTTAGAAAGTGTTAAGTTGTTAAGAAATTAATTACTAGAAAAATTAAAATTGGCAAAATATCATAAAGGTAGAAAGTAATTCAAGTCAGGAAATAGTCTTGTTTAAATATTCTTACTATGAATCACTAGGTAACTGAATTTGATACTGTACTTTCTGCTCCCCATCTGTTTTTGTGTCTTTCTGTATGTTCACAGGGAACTCGGATTTTTAGGTCAGCTAAGGATCACATATAACATGGAGATACCTATTGGAATACACAGAGCTAGCCCTACTCATTTACCTTGCAGATTGGGCTGCTATATTTAAATTCTAAGTGTTTGGGGGCAGTTTTACTTTGAGGCAACTAACAATGCTTTTTATGCATACTGAACTTTCATTCAGAGCATCAGAAGGCATAATATTCAATCACTACAAAGAAGTCATATCATACAGGCATCTAGAAAGAAAAAAAGGAATAAAGTTCACAGTGTATCCATAGAATCTGACCTGTCTTAAAATGACTGACTCTGAAAAGTTATTGTAGAGGTCCTAATAATCAGCTTACATTTACAAGTTTCTTCCACTTTTACACTGTCACCTATCAGCTTTGGTTGCATGGGGGTCTGATTTCCTTACTCAAGCTCATAAGCTTACATGTTACTAAAATCCTAGCAGGAGGGAACAAGCTTTTTGTCTATGATCAACAGTATTCTACCATCCCTGCTTGCATTTTACAAGAGTTTCCTTTTCCTCCTAAATATACACCTTTGGATTCTTTTGGAACCTCTCTACTTAAATTTACCAGATGGAACTTTTTCCAGTCAGCACTCTGAGATGTACATTCTGTGATAGAGTCTTTTATTTCAGTCAAGATACACACTTTTAATTCAGTCTATATTATTTGCTATATTTGAGTACTTAGAATATAGGATACTGTCTCTTTCAAAGGAGGAAGTTTACAAATTGGAGAAGAACAATTATCCAAGAGGAAAGTTACGTTACTAGTGAATGAATGAATGAGTGAAAGAGTGATAAAGTGTGATAAAATGTGATAAATGATTTCTCACATTTTGAGAAATGTAGCTTAGAGCCACAAAGAAATTAAAGGGGTTTCAAGGGCTCAGATTTCTGGACAGTAGTTCAAGAGCAACTTGTCAGATAGTAACAAGCTATTGATTCTAAGATATAACTGCAAGGTCACAGTGGTATAATAACAACTGAAAAAGGTAGAAAACTAAGCTTAAATTCCAAAGTCAGTCTTAATCATCATCCCAATGCAAAATATTCTCAACTATCTTTCTCTTTCTCATTTCTTCATACTTCCTTATTTAAACCACAGTGTTGGATAGTTTACCTGTCTTCTCTATGCTTAGCCTCATGCAGCTGAGTTTGGCTGGGAAAAAAAAAATACATATAATCACAGTTTCACTTCAACTTCATTGTTATTAATGTGAAGTGAGCTTGTGATTCTGCACAGAAATCATATTTTCCTTAAACCTTTAACTCCCCCACTAATTTTTAAAATCCCTTTCTCTTCTCAAACCATCACTTTCATCTGGTGAACATTATTAGTGCAAAAAAAAAAAAAACTTGAATCAGAAGACTATTCCTTAGAGTTTTTTTCACTGCAAATATACATCCATCCACATCTTTGCTAATGAACTATAATTTGTTTCCTCATATAGATGAGGTGCACTTGATCCTCAATAGAATTAACCCCACTACTTGTGTACTTGACCCTCTTTTCTACTCAAAATCATTGCTTTAGCCATTCTCCAAGACATCATCAGTTTACTTTCTTTATTAATAAGTAATAATAATGTATTAATGCAAATTTATTAGCATTAATTTAAGATATCAATCATAATATCAAGGTCAACTACTAAAAAATCATGTCAACCTTACTGTTAATCTTAGATCTGAAGATCACCTGTATGTGATGAGTAGATTTTCTCTTGCAACTTTCAAGATTTTCTCCTTGTCTCCATCTTTCAGCAGTTTGATTATGATGTATCTATTTATGAATGTCTGTTTTCCTATTTTGAGTTCATTCGAGCTTCTTGGATGTGTAGAATGATCACTTTCATCAAATCTGGAAAATTTTTGGCCATTATTTCTTCAAGTATTCTACTCCTTTTTCTCCTTACCTCTATTTATATGTTGCCACTCTTGATGATTTCCCACAGATCTCAGATACTCTATTCATTCTTTTTTTTTCTCCTGTTCCTCAGATTGAATAATCTCTATTGAACTAAATTTAAGTTGGCCTGTTTTTTCTTCTGCCAGATTAAATCTACCAGTTTGTCCCTGTAGTGAATTTTTCTTTTCATATATTATATTTTGGAACTTTAGAACTTCTATTTTGTTTTTCTAAATATATAATTTCTACCTCTTTATTTATATTGTATATTTGGTGAGATATCATTGTCATACTTTTTTTTCCTAATTCTTTAAATGTAGTTTTCTTTAAATACATTTACATATACTTATAACGGATATAGTCTTTGTCTAGTAAGTCCAACATTGGGCCTCATCAGGTATAGATTCTACTGACCAGGTTTAGTTTTGTTTTGCTTTGTTGTTTAATTCTCTGTTTGGGCCATATGTTCCTGTGTCTTTGCCTATCTCATGATTTTATTGTTGTTGTTAAAAACCTGACACTTTATAATATAATATGGCAACTCCAGAAATTAGATGCTGCTCCCTCATCTTTCTTTAGATACCTTTTTTCTTTTGAGCTGATTGTATGTTTGTTTTGTTTTTCTTTTATTTCTTTAGTGAAAATCCTGTTATTTTTTTCAGGGAAAAGTCTATATTCCCTGTTGTGTGCAGCCACTGCACTGCTATCTCTGCTTTATTGACTTAGTTGTTAGCTAATTATTGGCCAAAGATTTCACAAAAGAAATTGACATAATAAGCTTTCCACCATTTTTTGAGAAACTCTGTGTGGGCATAGTTTCAGGGCTCATGCCGTTTACTACTCTGCCTAAGCTTTTTCTTCTTGCTTGTACAGGGCCTTAAGGTCAGCCAGATGTGAGATATTTGGACTCTTTCATGCCTTTCCTCATGTGCACAGCCCTGCACATGTGTTTAGCCTCTGGATTCCTAGTAATATGTCAGGGCTTTCAAATTCCCTTGTGGACATTCTTCTCAGAGCTTCCTTTTCAGTTTTTCACTGGACTCTTGAATGCCCCAGTTGTCATTGCAGCCAGCAGTGATGCACAGTAACTGTGGCTGATATTTCTTCTAGCTAATTCTTGGGAAAAGAAGATTCTGCATGGAGTGAGCTCCCTGTAAGGTCAAATGATGAAAACTCCCTGCAAATGTTTCTTCTCCAGAGAACTGCAAGTCAAGCCAAAGAGTAGCAGTATTCTGGGGATAGGCCTTTTGGTGGAAGTAAAAACCTGGCTTCAATGCTGCTAGTTTTCATAGCTGCTGTGGTTGCAAAGTTACTGGTATTTAAGGATGTCATAGATCTGGAGAGAGAGGAAATGGGAGTGGGCTGTGTTAAAATGCCATAAAATTCCACTGTTCAGCAGCTTAGCAGTTTCTCTTCAATAAGCAATCCTCAGATTGCAAGTCTGGTTAATTTCCATAATTCTGAATAAGTTGACAATTTCATCAGTATTTTTGTTGATTTTATGGAAGAAGAGATTTACAGAGGTACTCTCTCCACCATCCCAGAAGTTCTGTCCTCTATGATGTAGTTGTCAAAAAATAATAATAAATAACTGAAACCCTCCCTATATATTCTATTCCTAGTCTATGCAAAATTAGGAATATAAACAAAACTGAAGGATAAAAATGTGGCATTGTCTGTATTTAATTCTATATCATTTAAAATGTACTTTGTGTGAGATAAATATATAAATACTGGTATAATTTTTTCAATAATAAATTTCCAGACAAGTATATTTCAGGCTTAAGAAGCGATACATCCATGTGCAAGGTAATTCAACAAAATACAAGGCAACAGTGAGTGTATGTGTGTGTATAGATATACACACATACACATTGGGTGGGGATACGGCAATAGTATCTAATATTCTCTGCTTTAGAGTTACTTTTTATAGAAAACAATAGTTACAGAAACATATCTATTTTTACCCAACAATTCAGATACATAAAAATTTTATTCTTTGTCTTTCTGTGGTCTTTCAGCTTTGAAATTATTTGATAGCTCCAAATGTCTCTCATCTCCACTAACTCTACCTTGTTTGTTTCATTTATACCATTGTCACAATCTAATTTCATAAAAAATGTTTCTGCACTTGCTACGTAGAAAATTAGATTATCAAGTTCTTGAGGATAGTTAGCTTTTTACCCACTGCTATACACTCATTGCAGGAAAAATGTTACATAATAATGATTTATGAAATTTTGTGAATAAATTAATGAGTGAATAAATTACTCTTAATTATACCACATTTTAATATTTGATGCCTAGTAATATTTAACATTTATCAAACAATGTTTTGAATTTACAAGGTACATTCTGATAGGAATTTTGTATTAATAGGAATTGAGTGCAATATATTTTTCCATAGTTTATAATAAAAAATTGCTTTAACAATGTGTGGATTACTTAATTCTCCATAGTGTTATTAAGCAATATTATAAACCAAAAAATGGAATGTAAATGTAGTGTAAAAATATCCAATAAAGAGGAACGTTAGGATTAAAAACATATAATTGAACTTTGAAACTTTTCCAGTTATGTTTCTAACTGACTTATGGTTAGAAATTGAACTTCAAGGCAGTTTGTATTCATATGAAAATATAATAATCAGTAATAAAATTTATTTTACTAAATATATTCATAACACAAAACTAATGAACATAATGTTTCTTTTCTCATGAGTATTAATCATCAGTGTTGATGATATGCCCATATGTTAGGTAAATTGTATTGACTATTTCATCTCTAGTCCAAATGTGTTCTATTGTTTCATAACCAGTGATTCTTAAGAATATTCTCTGCAAGATTACACATTTAATTCTTCTCCTAAAAACTCTCATCAAAACACAAGCATGTTGTTTCAATACTTATTTAAATTTTAGGCTTTTTGCCTATAAGAGAAATAAGTATTTCTAATGTCTGTTATAAAATTCAACTAAAAGGATATTCAATTTATTATTATAACACTTAACTGACAAACAGTAATTGCCTTTTCTGACATTCTGTTTACTTTGGGAGATCACTATTTAGAGAATTACTTTTTCTGCAGCTAATATGCAAAAATCAGTAGATAGCAGCATGCAGTAAAATGAAATGCAATAAGTATGGCAGTTCTTACAATCCGCATTCTAATTTACTATGTTAAACAACCTAAAATGATTAGGTGAAACAATCATCTTTGCATGTAGCTGTGCTTGACTCTTAATATTAGAGGTCATTTTAACAACTCTTAATTCTCCTTTCCCATTTTTTATAATAACAATCTTATCTTGTTCTCTTTTCTTTTTAATTATTTTAAACAAAGAACTTAAACCCACTGGATTCCCAGCAGTTTCAGATAATTTGTGCTGAATAAAGTTTATTGTTCTATAAAAAATAAGGGGAAAAAAAGTATCCCAGCCCATTATTTTCAGACTGTAATACTATTTCAAAGTTAAAAATTAAGAATTTCAAAGTTTGCAGTGTATTGTTCTTACTTGAATGATATAATTGGGAACCTTCTTGGAAATATTTTCTATTTGGTTTTAAGAAGACAATAGTAAAGAAGTTGATATATTTTTTAATGACAATATCAGCTAAAGTTTTTGGAATTGTATTTATCTAAAATATGATTTTTACTTTATATGTACCTCTAGAATCTAGTTGGGGAAATGTGTGTCATATAGATGTTAATATTATTAATTTCTATTATCTTCTAAATTTATTTTGACCATTAGGCAATGCACATTAAATTTAAATAAAATTTAAACTTTTAATGCAACACAGACTCAAATACACTTATACAATGCTCTAACATGTTTTCTTGTTTCTACTCCAAATGATATCTCAAATCTATTAACTTTTTAAAAATTCCACTGCCACTACCTTAGTCTCTATTATCTTTTCTTCTCAGATGAGAGAATTTCGCTCCTCTTCTCTTCTCGTACATTCTGCACCCAGATATATGAATCATTTTTAAAATATTTAAATTGATTATCTTATTCAAGCATTATAATGCCTTCTGAGTGCACTTAAAGTCACATCTCTAGTCCTGGAAGTTATGAATCATTCTCCTGCCTTCCTCCCCGACTTCATCATGCCATGCTTCCCCTGGATCAGTATATGCTCCCGGCAGCACTGCCCTTCTTACAGTTCCTTCAGACTGAACATCTCCTCAATTCTGTTTGTGCTCACAGAATTCATCACCTGGAAATTTCTTCACTTTGACCCTTGTTCTCCTCCAGTGATGAATGCCCTCCAGTTTCCCCCACCCCATTATTCTCTCGTACTGTCTACTTTATAGCATCTATTAAAATATGCAATCATATATCTAGGTTTTTTTTATGATTTTTATGGTTTTACATCTTTTTCTACCAGTGCTTCAGGGAAGTAACATGTCTATTGTGCACACTGTTGTGCCCTAGTAACTAATGCAAGGTTTGGCAGACATGCTTGTGAAATGAGTGAAAGTATGAATAAGGAAATTAATGACAATTTCTGTGACCCCATCTTCTCTTGTGTCTTTTCACTAGGACTGGCAATTCCTTTTCTTAAGTGAATCAATGATTTTCTCTCTTTCATTTTGTTTTTGAAGTTTCAGTATCTCCCTCTCTAATGAATTTTTCATTAACCTTCACTCTACTTTTTAATCAAAAGCAATAAAGAAAAAAACCCACCTTTTCACTAAACCATGAACAAATAGCATATCTCCTATGATATCTAAACTTATGAAAACATCAAGCTCAACTAAAACTTTTATTGAGTTCTACTCTCCAAACTAAGCTTCTAGATTTTATATATTTCCTCTGAGTGTTTTCAACGTTGGAGATTGTTTTCTTCCATCTGTTTGCACACAGCTCACCTATTCTCTCATGCCAATCCCAAATACAACCAACTTCATAAAATTATTTCTCATTATTACAGGTAAAAGTTATTTCTCATTTGTTTTTCCATAAAATTTTTATCTATATAAATATATAGATAAAAATTTATATAGATAGATAAATTTATATAGATAAAATTTTTATCTATATAAATATATTTACTCTTCTATTACCCAATAAAATATGTCTTTTTGTTCTTGTAACAAAAGGGAAAAAATCAGAATCAAAAAAAATCTTGTAGTAATTGAAGGCCTTGACACAACAGAACCAGAACAAAACTCTAATTACCTTCTTCAAATATCTCCCCCCAAATCGGAAATTCAAAGAGTTTAATGAAACTATCTCACCCCTTGGTTAATCTGCTTATTTATTCTTTTCTTTTTTATTGAGATATAATTGATATATAGCATTATATTCGTTTCAGGTGTACAACATAATGATTCAGTATTTGTATAGATTGCAAAATGATCACAACAATGTCTAGATAAGATTCATCACCACATATAGCTTTTTTTTTCTTGTGATAAGGTTTTTTTTGTGATATACGTTTTTTTTTCTTGTGAAATAGGTATTTTTTCTTGTGATAAGAACCTTTAATATCTGCTCTCTTAACAACTTTCAAATATACAATACATTGTTACTAACTACAGTCAGTATGCTGTACATCTCCAGAACTTTTCTTTTTAATTTCTTTTCTTCCGTGGGGCCTTATTTCAAAATCCAACTGTATCGGTGTGATTTTGTCATCTTTTGAAGATCTTGGGGAGTATAGGCAGTCTCTTCATCTAATGACAGTTGTAATTGCTACACAGATAGGTAGATGAAAGTCCTATCACTATTACTATATTGTTAGCTTACTCAAAACAAAATTTGACCTCATCATTGTTTCTCAAGCTCTCTGTTCCATATCAATTCCAGAGCTATAGGAGTAAAATAATCCAGTACGTTTTAATGAGTGGTTAACATTTGGTTTTCCCAAACTGTGTATGCTTATAAACTTACATAGACCTTCCAGACCTTATAGACCTTCCAGAAAGGAAGCATTTTTTTTTTTTGCAAGAGAGGAAATCTTGATCTACTATCATGAACTTTGTAAAGAAAATATAAAAGTATTAATTTCAGAATCCATACATTAGAAAAATTAAATTTCCCCAAGGGAGTACTTAATTCAAAAAGCTGATTAAATTCCTTTCACACAATACTCTATGTGTATACAAGAATAGATATGCTCAAACCACCACAAAAAGTTGACAGTATTAGGAAGTACTCATGGTATATAGTTATTCTTGCTTGAATTGTTTTGGAAATTAATGGTCTTCTTGTTATTCATGTATTGAATATTGAAATTTTGTAGCCTGACCTTAAAAATCAGTAATATTTATTTTTTTGAATTTCTGAATTTTATTTTATTTATTTATTTTTTATGCAGCAGGTTCTTATTAGTTATCTATTTTATACCTATCAGTGTATATATGTCAGTCCCAGTCTCCCAGTTCATCTCACCCACCCCGCCACTTTCCCCCCTTGGTGTCCATACATTTGTTCTCTACATCTGTGTCTCCATTTCTGCCTTGCAAACGAGTTCATCTGTATTATTTTTCTAGATTCCACATATGTGCGTTAATATATGATATTGGTTTTCTCTTTCTGACTTACTTCACTCTGTATCACAATCTCTAACTCCATCCACATCTCTGCAAATGACCCAGTTTTGTTCCTTTTTATGGCCGAATAATAGTCCATTGTATATATGTACCACATCTTCTTTATCCATTTGTCTGTCGACGGGCATTTAGGTTGCTTCCATGTCCTGGCTATTGTAAATAGTGCTGCAGTGAACATTGGGGTGCATGTGTCTTTTTGATTTATGGTTTTCTCTGGTTATATGCCCAGTAGTGGGATTGCTGGGTCATATGGTAATTCTATTTTTAGTTTTTTAAGGAACCTCCATACTGTTCTCCATAGTGGCTGTATCAATTTACATTCCCACCAACAGTGCAAGAGGGTTCCCTTTTCTCCACACCCTCTCCAGCATTTGTTGTTTGTACATTTTCTGATGATGCCCATTCTAACCGGTGTGAGGTGATGCCTCATTGTAGATTTGATTTGCATTTTTCTAATAATTAGTGATTTTCGGCAGCTTTTCATGTGCCTCTTGGCCACCTGTATGTCTTCTTTGGATAGAGGTCTATTTAGGTCTTCTGCCCATTTTTTTATTGGGTAGTTTGTTTTTTTAATATTGAGCTGCATGAGCTGTTTATATGTTTTGGAAATTAATCCTTTGTCCGTTGATTCATTTGCAAATATTTTCTCCCATTTTGAGGGTTGTCTTTTCATCTTGTTTATGGTTTCCTTTACAGTGCAAAAGCTTTTAAGTTTCATTATGTCCCATTCGTTTATTTTTGTTTTTATTTCCATTATTCTGGGAGGTGATCAAAAAAGATCTTGCTGTGATTTATGTCAAAGAGTGTTCTGCCTATGTTTTCCTATAAGAGTTTTACAGTGTCAGGTCTTATATTTAGGTCTCCAATCCATTTTGAGTTTATTTTTGTATATGGTGTTAGGGAGTGTTCTAATTTCCTTCTTTTGCATGCAGCTGTCCAGTTTTCCCAGAAACACTTACTGAAGAGACTGTCTTCTCCATTGTATATTCTTGCTTCCTTTGTCATAAATGAGTTGACCATAGGTGCGTGAGTTTATCTCTGGGCTTTCTATCTTGTTCCATTGATCTATGTTTCTGTTTTTGTGCCAGTACCATATTGTCTTGATTACTGTAGCTTTGTAGTATAGTCTGAAGTCAGGGAGTCTGATTCCTCCAGATCCATTTTTTTTTTTTTCCCTCAAGACCTCTTTGGCTATTTGGGGTCTTTTGTGTCTCCGTAAAAAATTTAAGATTTTTAATTCTAGTTCTATAAAAAAAAATGCCATTGGTAACGATAGGGATTGCATTGAATCTGTAGATTGCTCTGGGTAGTATAGTCATTTTCACAATATTGATTCTTTCAGTTCAAGAACATGGTATATCTCTCCATCTGTTTGTGTCATCTTTGATTTCTTTCATCAGTGTCTTATAGTTTTCTGAGTACAGGTCTTTTACCTCCTTAGGTAGGTTTATTCCTAGGTATTTTATTCTTCTTGTTGCAATGGTGAATGGGATTCTTTCCTTAATTTCTCTTTCTGATCTTTCTTTGTTAGTGTATAGGAATTCAAGAGATTTCTGTGCATTAACTTTGTATCCTGCTACTTTACCAAATTCATTGATTAGCTCTAATAGTTTTCTGGTGGCATCTTTAGGATTCTCTGTGTATAGTATCATGTCATCTGCAAACAGTGACAGTTTTACTTCTTCTTTTCCAATTTGTATTCCTTTTATTTCTTTTTCTTCTCTGGTTGCCATGACTAGGACTTCCAAAACTATGTTGAGTAATAGTGATGAGAGTGGGCATCCTTGTCTTTTTCCTGATCTTAGAGGAAATGCTTTCAGTTTTTCACCTTTGAGAATGATGTTTGCTGTGGGTTTGTTATATATGGCCTTTATTATTTTGAGGTAGGTTACCTCTATGCCCTCTTTCTGGAGAGTTTTTATTGTGTGGAATTTTGTCAAAAGCTTTTCCTGCATCTATTGAGATGATCATATGGTTTTTATTCCTTAATTTGTTAATATAATGTATCACATTGATTGATTTGAATATACTGAAGAAGCCTTCCATCCCTGGGATAAATCCCACTTGATCATGATGTATGATCCTTTTAATGCGTTATTGGATTCTGTTTGCTAGTATTTTGTTGAGGATTTTTTCTTCTATATTCATCAGTGTTACTGGTCTGTAATTTTTTTTTTTTTTTTTGTAGTATCTCTGTCTGGTTTTGGTATCAGGGTGATGGTGGCCTTGTAGAATGAGTTTGGGTGTGTCCCTTCCTCTGTAATTTTTTAGAAGATTTTGAGAAGGATGGGTGTTATCTCTTCTCTAAACATTTGATAGAATTCACCTGTGAAGCCATCTGGTCCTGGACTTTTGTTGTTGGAAAATTTTTAATCACAGTTTAAATTTCGTTACCTGTGATTGGCATGTTCATATTTTCTATTTCAGCCTGGGTCAGTCTTGGAAGGTTTTACCTTTCTGAGAATTTGTCCATTTTACTGGTATAGAGTTGCTTGTAGTAGTCTCTTATGATGCTTTGTATTTTTGCGGTGTCTGCTGTAACTTCTTTTTCATTTCTAATTTTATTGATTTGAGTCCTCTCCCTCTTTTTCTTGATGACTCTGGCTAAAGGTTCATCAGTTTCGTTTACCTTCTCAAAGAACCAGTTTTTAGTTTTACTTATCTTTACTGTTGTTTTCTTTGTTTCTATTTCATTTATTTCTCCTCTGAGCTTTATAATTTCTTTCCTTCTACTAACTAACTTTGGCATTTGTTTGTTCTTCTTTATCTAGTTCCTTCAGGTATAAAGTTACATTGTTTATTTGACATTTTTCTTGTTTCTGGAGGTAGAATTGTATTGCTATAAACTTCCCTCTTAGAAATGCTTTTGCTGCATCCCATAGGTTTTGGATCATCATGTTTACGTTTTCATTTGTTTCTAGGTATTTTTTGAATTCCTCTTTGATTTTTTCAGTGATTTCTTGGTTATTTAGTAACGTATTGTTTAGCCTTCATGTGTTTGTGTTTTTATGTTTTTTTCCCTGTAATTGATTTCTAATCTCATAGTGTTGTGGTCTGAAAATATGCTTGATATGATTTCAGTTTTCTTAAATTTACTGAGGCTTGATTTGTGACCCAAGATGTGATCTATCCTGGAGAATGTTCCATGTGCACTTGAGAAGAAAGTGTAATCTGATGCTTTTGGATGGAATATTCTATAAATATCAATTAAACCTATCTGGTCTATGTGTCATAAGGCTTGTTTTTCCTTATTAATTTTCTGTTTGGATGATCGGTCCATTGGTGAAAGTGGGGTACTAAAGTCCCCCGCTATTATTGTGTTACTGTCAATTTCCCCTTTTATGGCTGTTAGCAGCCTTATGGGGGAAAGCAGCCTATGTTTTGAAGTGCTCTTATGTTGGGTGCATATATATTTATAATTGTTATATCTTCTTCTTCTTGGATTGACCCCTTGATCTTATGTAGTGTCCTTCCTTATCTCTTGTAACATTCTTTATTTTAAAGTCTATATTATCTGATATGAGTATTGCTACTCCAGCTTTCTTTTGATTTCCTTTTGCATGGAATATCTTTTTCCATCCCCTCACTTTCAGTCTGTGTGTGTCCCTAGGTCTGAAGTGGATCTCTTGTAGACAGCATATATATGGGTATTGTTTTTGTATCCATTCAGAGAGCCTGTGTCTTTTGGTTGTAGCATTTAATCCACTCACATTTAAGGTGATTTTCGATATGTATGTTCCTTTTACCATTTTCTTACTTTTTATGGGTTTGTTTTTATAGGTCCTTTTCTTCTCTTGTGTTTCCTACTTAGAGAAGTTCCTTTAGTATTTGTTGTAGAGCTGGTTTGGTGGTGCTGATTTCTCTTAGCTTTTGTTTGTCTGTAAAGTTGTTGGTTTCTCCATTGAATCTGAATGAGATCCTTGCCGGGTAGAGTAATCTCAGTTGTAGGTTCTTCCCTTTCATCACTTTAAATATATCATGCCACTCCCTTCTGGCTTGTAGAGTTTCTGCTGAGAAATCAGCTATTAATCTTATGGGAGTTGCCCTGTATGTTATGTCATTTTTCCCTTGTTTCTTTCAATAATTTTTCTTTGTCTTTAATTTTTGTCAATTTGATTACTATGTGTCTCGGCATGTTTATTCTCGGGTTTATCCTGCCTGGGACTCTCTGCGCTTCCTGGACTTGGATGGTTATTTCCTTTCCCATGTGAGGGAAGTTTTCGACTATAATCTCTTCAAATATTTTCTCTGGTCCTTTCTCTCTCTCTTCTCCTTCTGGGACCCCTATAATGGGTATGTTGTTCCATTTAATATTGTCCCAGAGGTCTCTTAGGCTGTCTTCATTTCTTTCATTCTTTTTTTTTTATTCTGTTCCATGGCAGTGCATTCCACCATTCTGTCTTCCAGGTCACTTATCTGTTCTTCTGCCTCAGTTAGTCTGCTATTGATTCCTTCTAGTTTATTTTTCAGTTCAGTTATTGTATTGTTCATCTCTGTTTGTTCTTTAATTCTTCTAGGTCTTTGTTAAACATTTCTTGCATCTTCTAGATCTTTGCCTCCTTTCTTTTCCCAAAGTCCTGGATTATCTTCCCTATCATTATTCTGAATTCTTTTGCTGGAAGGTTGGCCATCTCCACTTCATTTAGTTGTTTTTCTGGGGATTTATCTTGTTCTGTCATCTGGTACATAGTCCTCTGCCTTTTCATTTTGTCTGTCTTTCTGTGAATGTGGTTTTCATTCCACAGGCTGCAGAATTGTAATTCTTCTTTCTTCTGCTGTCTGCTCTCTGGTGGATGAGGCTATCTAAGAAGCTTGTGCAAGTTTCCTGATGGGAGGGACTGGTGGTGGGTAGAGCTTTGAGTTGCTCTGATGGGGAAAGCTCAGTAAAACTTTAATCAGCTTGTCTGCTGATGGGTGGATCTGGGTTCCCTCCCTGTTGGTTGTTTGGCCTGAGGCGACCCAGCACTGGAGCCTACCCAGCTCTTTGGTGGGGCTAATAGCAGACTCTGGGAGGGCTCATGCCAAGGAGTACTTCCCAGAACTTTTGCTGCCAATGTCCTTGTCCCCATGGTGAGCCACAGCCACTGACCACCTCTGCAGGAGACCCTCCAACACTAGCACGTAGGTCTGGTTCAGTCTCCTATGGGGTCACTGCTCCTTCCCCTGGGTCCTGATGCGCACACTACTTTGTGTGTGCCCTCCAAGAGTGGAGTCTCTGTTTCCCCCAATCCTGTCAAATCCTGCAATCAAATCCTGCTAGGCTTCGAAGTCTGATTCTGTGGGAATTCCTCCTGCCATTGCCAGATCCCCAGTTTAGGAAGCCTGATGTGGGGCTCAGAACCTTCAATCTAGTGTTGGACTTCTGTGATATAAGTGGTCTCCAGTTTGTGAGTCACCCACCCAGCAGTTATGGGATTTGATTTTATTGTGGTTGCACCCCTCCTACCATCTCATTGTGGCTTCTCCTTTGTGTTTGGATGTGGGGTATCTTTTTTGGTGAGTTCCAGTGTCTTCCTGTTGATGATTGTTCCGAAGTTAGTTGTGATTCTGATGCTCTTGCAAGAGGGAGTGAGTGCATGTCCTTCTACTCCACCACCTTGAACCAATCTCAAAAATGCAGTGATGTTTAAGTGACAGACTCAACAATAGGGTTTCCTACTGATAAGGTTAAAGACCAGACAATGTTATCTGGTTCCCACTAAATTACAGTTTTCTAACAATACTGCTGCTACTAACACACTAGTATACAGATACTATTATAATTTAGCATTCATTGTGCTTATTCTAAAAGTTATGTAGTATTAATTCTTTATGGGTCCAGTTTTTCTCCTCTCCCATCAGTTCTACCCATTAGAACCAGATCTCTCTCCATAGAGGCAGACTTTGGTCATAGTTATGATATCATACAAAACACTTCTTTGAAATTCAAATCCCTGTAGGAAAAAAGGTAAATGAGATATTAAGCTTTCCTAATTCTGCCATTCCTCATCCCCACACAAAATTAGAGTAATATCCCATTGTTACCTTTTACTTGTTCTATGTTCCAGCTCTTTACATAACTTTTTCTGCCTTAACATTTTTTTTTTTTTTTTGGCGGTACGCGGGCCTCTCACCATTGTGGCCTCTCTGGTTGCGGGGCACAGGCTCCGGACGCGCAGGCTTAGTGGCCATGGCTCACAGGCCCAGCCGCTATGTGGCATGTGGGATCTTCCCAGACCGGGGCACGAACCCGTGTCCCCTGCATCGGCAGGCGGACTCTCAACCACTGTGCCACCAGGGAAGCCCTGCCTTAACATATTTTTGTCAGTTATTCTCCTTTCAAATGACTACCTTTCTGCATCATGTCTTCATATACAAATATCACCCAACTTTCAGAGAAAAATACGCCAATCTCTTCATAATGTTCTTGTTGATTCTATAAGAAAACAAGGCTTTTTTGTCTTCAAAACTCCTTGGATATTTATTCAGTGTTTCTCTTACAACACTTGCCACATTCTACTCAGTTTTCAGAATTTGTCCCCCAAATAATCTTTCCCATTAGACAAATGCGATGTATATTGTGAGCATTTTATTTCATGTTTTTGTACTTTCTAGTTCCCAGTACATCGTACATAAAATTTCTTTATAAATGTTTGTTGAATAAAGGCATAGAAATATAAACACATTCAAATAATGAGAAAGTGTTATGACATATAAGCTTTAATTTTTTCTCAGTTACCTTTTAATTATACTGGTGTGTCCCTGTTGAATTAAAAAAAAACTTCAGCATATATAAATTTAGCCAAATATTTCTTAGCTCATGGAAGGCTCATCAGGTCCCCTTAGGGATGTTTCAGTTTCAGGTAACACAGTACCACAATAAACCTTCCATAAAACTCAGCAGAGCTGCTTAGAGAGACTCAGAGCTGTCATGCCAGGATCCAGCTCTGAGCAGAATGACCGGCAGCTTTCTAAGCAAAATGCTTTAGCACAGAAGTGTAGCAGCTTTTCTTGGAGAATAAGCAAATGCAGCTCTCATTTTCTTCTAGTACTTATTTCCTGTGCTTAATATTTCAGATAATAATTGACAGCACCACTTTTCTGTCTTTACCACTCTATTGTAAACTTCTTAAAAGGGTCTGTGTATTTGTATCTGTATCATTGATCCTGAGCACATGGTAGGTTCTCAAAAATATAAATTGAATACATGAATACTCTAGCAGAATACATTGAAGAAAAATGCAGCTTCACAAATGCCACCCTACATGGGTCTGACTAGTAGCTGGAATTTATAGAAGTAGAGTGGTTGAAGGCAAAAAAAATAATTGTTCAAGGGATCAGCAAATCCAGTATAAAAATTAAGAGGTAAGATAAATCATTAGTTCAGAACACACAAGAGAATCCCCATATGAGGATAGGAAAAGAGAGAAACAGAAGGGGACAGAGAAAGAGAGAGAGGGACAGGAAGAAAGAGGGAGAGGACCCAAACAATTTCAAAACCAATACATTTTTTCTTAATTTGATGTGGATAAAGCCTTCACTGATTCTTATTGAAGAAAGACTTAGTTATTATTTGAAGGAATTGTATAGCATATACAGATTGCTAGGAAAATTGATCAGTAATAACTATTGAACTAATAGTAAATTAAGCAATCTTTATTTTGATTTAAAGAGTCTTTTGGGAATTGTGTGGACATTTCCAACGAAGGTGGACTGTAAATGATATTTGATGGCAAAATTTTGCTGCCTTATTTTATATTCTTATTATACAAGGCCCATTGTTTCTTTACGTGACATAAATTATTTCATCTTTATTGTTTGAGACTTGACCTGAATGTCCGTAAATCTGCACCATTTAGAAATTCTGCTTTATAAATGTTTAAATTATCCATATATCTCAGACTTTATGTTTGGCTTTTACTGAAAATTAATTAATTAGCTAATTAAAATTAAATAAATCTAAGGGAAAATTAAGTGTGGCATTATGAAAATCAGCATGCACAATTAATTCATTGTCTACTTGGCTTATAAATTTCTCCAAAAATAACCTTTATTTTCTAGTCTTCATGAGTCTAGGAGGTATATTCTATATCATAACCATACTTCTGTATTATTAGGATTTAGAATTCAAATATATCTGTGTTAATTCTGCATAGAAGTAGATCATAAATTTTTAAATATGCTAATATTTGAACTCAAAACTAAATGCATATTCTAAGACTCAAAATAAATACCTAAAGGAGATAGAGAATAAAAGTGGTTTCTGATGATTCAAGGCAGTAAGCCATCTAGTATGGAGAGTGAAAGAAGAATGGTCAATAACACACAAGGAGATGAATAATGGACACATATAAGCTTACACATATCACTGAGTGTATCACCTAGAGGTTCTTTCATCTGCAAAAATCATTAACTTGCCCATTTAATCGTCATGGAAATAAACAGGAGTGTTATTTGTTTATTTTTGAGTAATAGAAAGCTGAGGATATGTGTTCTTGCCAGTGGCTTAAAGTTGTGAGAACCAACTTTTCTGTGATTCTCTCACCTTCTCTTTATGATAGCAAATGATTGCTAAACTTCCAAGTATTATTAACGTGTTCAGTGCAGGAGGAAGTGTTAAGGTACAGAGCTAGCTTAATGAGACACCTCCTATGAGGTAAAAATTTTTAAATGGCCTTTCACAAACCCATGATCAGAGTTGAATTTCTTAGTAATGGGTCTGGGGAAAATATTTCTATGACTCAAATTCACATATAATAGAAGCACTGTACATTTTTAAGTGGGTGAATTATATGGCATGTGAACTCAATAGAGCTCTTACAAAAAATAATGAAGAAGAACTCTATGAACTGTTATGTAGACATTTTCATGCTATATCATTAAGAGAACAAAAAATGGCACCTTTTTTTTTGCTTTGTATATATTATAATATGCTATATTTGATTAAGAAAGAAGAGGAAATAAGAATGCACAGATTTTTTTGAAACCCAGAAGTATATAACAGAAATTAAGGAAAGCAAATACCTATAGGAGTTGAGTGGGAATTGGGTATAAGAATGGGAAAGAAATGGGAATACTCTCAGTAAACCATATTCATAGATTTTAAATGCCATTAATATAACCAAGATAAGAAATATAATACAAATGAATAGAAATAGAAATTAGGAAACCTAATATCTTGTTGATATCATTACCCCACATACAAATGAATAATAAGAGCATTATTCCAAGTAAATTTTGACCACACTACTCTTATAACTGAAAAGTTGTATTGAGTTTTATTAATAGTTTTGTCTGTGGGAGTGATGTTGTTATTTTATCTGCAATGTAAGATTCAGTATATGAGTAAATATCAGTATATTATTGTTGTTGAGAATCAATCTTTTAACTGTGAGTTAATTAGAATGATAATACAGAATGAAAAGAAACACAGCGATGCTTAATTGGATTTGGAAGCTAATGATTTAAAGTATTTTCTGAGATATATCCCCTGAGAAATTCTAGTATCAGTGACACCCCAGTTTTTCCAATAGCAATATGGACACTTAGTCTGTGTACCCTTTTCCACAGAAAAGGAATCATATATCCGTGGAAAATAGATGATTCCTGGACTGGGCTAAGAAATCTCAAGGTAATTTTGGAGTCAGACGATAAAGTGCTAAAAATATATAGAAACAAAGGAGATAGCTGGAGGAGTGCTCACTAGTCAAATGTGCAACAGGTTGAAGATGATCATGAATAGAATGGATTATAAAGCACTGACTAGAAAACAGTTTCTGAGTTCTTAAAGTATTTTTTATAGACCGTTTTTCAGAGCAGTTTCAGGTCCACAGCAAAATTGAGTGGAAAGTATAAAGGGCTCCATGTGCCCCCTATTCAGCCCTCACTCCTCCCACCCCACAACCTCTCTGTCACATCCCACACCAGAGTGGAACATGTTATATCAATGAACAAACATTGCCACATTATTATCACCCCAAGTCCATAGGGCACACTTTGACAAATGTATAATGACATATACCCACTATTATAGTATCATGCAGAATACTGTCGCTGCTGAAGAGCCCTCTGTGCTCCACCTATTCACCAACGCCCAACCCCTGGCAAACATTGACTTTTTTTTTTTTTTTTTTTTTACTGTCTCTATACTTTCAGCTTTCCCAGAATACCATATAGTTGGAATCATATAGTATGTAGGCTTTTAGACTGGCTTCTTTCACTTACTAATACACAGTTAAGTTTCATTCATGTATTTTGTGGCTTGATAGTCCATCTTTAATTAGTAATGAATAATATTCCATTATCTGGATTTAGATAATGGGGTATCTGGATGTAGTACAGTTTATTTATCCATTCACCTAACTGAAGGACATTTTCGTTGCTTCCAAGTTTGGCAATTATGAATAAAGTTTGGCTGCTCTAAATATCTGTGTGCAGGTTTTTGTGTAGACATAAGTTTTCAATTTACTAACTTGGGTAAATACCGAAGATTGCAGTTAGTGGATCACATGGTAAGAATATGCTTCGTTTTATAAGAAACCATCAAACTATCTTCCAACGTGGCTGTACCATTTTGCATTCCCACCAGCATTTGGTGTTGTGAATGTTCTAAATTTCAGATATTTCAGTAGATGTATAGTAGTATCGCATTGTTATAATTTGCAAGTTCCCAGTGATATATGATGCCCAGCATTTTTTATATGCTTCTTTTACATCTGTGTATCTTCTTTGGTGAGATGGCTGTTAGGATCTTGTGCTTTTCCAATTGGGTTATTTGTTTTTATCTGGTTGAGTTTTAAGATTTTTTTTAATGTATTTTGGCTGAGAGTCCTTTTTCATATATACATTTTGCAAATATCTTCTTCTGGTCTGTGGTTTGTCTTATTTTCCTGATAATATCTTTGCAGAGCAGAAATTTTTAATTTTAAGGAAATTTAACTTATTCAGCTCTCTTTCATGGAATGATTCAAAGATCAATTTACTATATTTGTGTGGATCTATTTCTGGGCTTTCTATTCTTTTCCGTTGACCTATTTGTCTATTCTTTCACCAATACCACACTACCTTGATTAATGTAGATTTAAGTCTTGAAGTCAGGTATATCAATTTTGCAACTTTGTTATATTAAATTGTTGCCTCTTGCTTTTATATTTATAGGTTGATTCTTTTCCTAACATTATAAGGAGGTTGTAAGTCAAAAAAATGGGACAACAAAACCTGTTTTTAGTCTACCCTCTTAATTAGACACTCAAATATTATAATATATAATGTTATCCAGCAGATTGCTATAATGAACATTTGTAATTTTTTTACAATTTTTTATAATTTTTTTCCATTTCTTATTCCAAACAGCACATTTTCCTGAGTAGAAATGACCATTCCTCCATTTATAAGTCTTATGGTACTGTCAGAGGTTAGAGGAGTGATTGAAAAGATATCTAAACATCTTTTCTATGAATAGAACTACATAATGAATAAAGGAAACTCAAACCAAAGTATGTTGAAAACCTTGCATTCTAGTGATGATATTTCAAAAAATATGTCTACTGTCTACTCAACTGAGATGGTATTGTTCTCATTCTGTTTCCAGGCCTACTTTTCCTGCCTCTTGACCATTTTAATAATTGTTAGTTTTACTTAGTCAAATAGTCATTTACTGTTACTTTCCTTAGACATTCCTGATAGAACAAATGTAAATATATCTTATGAATTTGATATGCATTTATAAGTTAAAAAACAAAATGGAATATTTAATATATTTGTAATTGCCTTTATGCTAACTGATAATTCATGCCCTATGCCAATATATATGTTGGATTTTCAGATTTTTTTCTTATATGTTTCTTAAAATTTAAGCTCATTGAAAAGACTTTTTTTCTTCCAGTCCTATTTTTTTTTAAATAATGGGGTAACTGGGCTTGTAGCATAGTGGCTAAGATATATTATTCAAAAACAAGTACACTAGGAATACAAATTCTGGTATTTCTGATTTCCACTTAACAGGAATGAATTTGCTATCACTAAGGTTTTAAAATATAGCTAAATATAGTAAATGTTCAATGTGAGTTGAATCCTCAGAATTCGTCAGAGTTGAATAGTCACAGCCCAGATGATAAGTGACTAAAGAACTTTTTAATAGGACAAAGATAAAAGGAGAACTTAAAACTGTTAGCGAAACAGTGAACCATTTTTAACATTTACCTGGACTATATTTGTTAATGGACTAAGGAAAAGACCTAAATATATCAAGTAAATGCTGTAATTATCTATTATTTGTATTATTAGCATCTGGGGACATTTATTTCTGGGTAACAGAAGATATCATCAAGATCTAAATTTGATACTATGTGTTTTTCATCACAATGTTGAAGATAAAACAATATTAGCTGGCATAAAATTTATTTAAATTTATTTAAATACAAGGATCTACCACAGCAATGAGGAATTGTAGGACCAACAACTAGAAGAGACAGAAAGCATAAATATGTAGGTTATTTTGGGGTCCTCCTCTCCCCTATTGAGGATTACTCTGAATCTCTTAGATGCTGCTGGGAAGCTGAGGAATTCTGATAGACTCATAAGGCTACAGGAGACAAGAGTTGCAGTTCAGGGCTTGCAAAGGAGAAGCATCTCTGATAAACAAAGCAGATTTTAGAATGGGATCCCAAAGAGACACACCTTATAATCATCTCAAACCTTGACTACATACATCTCAAGCCTTGTGGGATGCCTTGTACCTCTTCTATGGCTGACTGTTTTTAATTGTGTTGTCCAATATGGTAGCCACTAGCTACACATGGCTGTTTAAATTATCTAAAATAAAATATGTATCCCTTTCTGAAACTTTAGAATTTGAAAATGTAGAATCTGAACATTGCTCATGTTTTTTTTATTGTCATTAGAAATATCATATCATTCTGAACAAAGCCCAGTAGTTGATTTTTACAGCTGGCGCTTACTTTCTTAGAATTATGTCATGCCCTCAGAATGTCACAGAAAATTCCAATTATTCTTCCCTGAAAGAGGCTGGTATTGTCTCTGTTAGATCATCCTTAACTGCAAGAATGAATGGGTTGCTTCACAAAGCATTGCTTTTACCTACTGTCCTTTTTCTGTTCCAGGATGTCATCCATGATGCCGTAACTACATTTACATTTCGTGTCTCCTTGGACTCCTCCTGGCTGTGACAGTTCCATCTGACTTTTGCAGGAGCCATAGAGGTAAATTGAAAAGGGATTTGATAGAGAGTCCAGGTCTGCATCCTTTAACTCTTTGATGATGTCTCTAAACTCTACAAATCTTCCCAGGGTATGCTACTGCTTTGGATTTATTATCTTCATCAAGGATTTGGGGACATTTAAGAGATTTCCACTTGGGCCTTCCTGTCATATGGGTACATGCTTTTCTTTAAGTCAAATCCTTAGAGAATTTGTTCCTGCCCTTACTTTATCTGATCATTAACCAAATATATTCTCACATTTTTTCCTACTTAAAAAATGGATTAGAAAATTGTCGATGCTTTAATACTGTTGGAAACATAGAAATTGTAGTTACATATTTAATCAGGGAAAATAATACTGTAAAGTAGAAAGACACTAATTTTTTTCACAACTTGTTCCCTATATTTTGTTCCTATCCTATAGTAGAATTCACTGAAGCATAAGTCTTTCATAAAGAATAAGCTAACTATGCACACAAAACAATGTGATTAGATCAGCACTTAAACTATTAATGCATGTAATAATAATACTAAAGTCTTCTTTAAAAAGGATATTCAGTGTTCTAATTTTGGGCAAAAACAAGTTAAATCAACTTACAGTGGTTTGTTTACCTCAGAAAATTCCATAATATTTAATATAAGAATGTAATATAATAATTATATGTGTTTGTGTGTGTGTGTGTGCACATGTGTGTGTGTATACAAGTGTGTCCAAGTTGAGCATATGTTAGGCAAAATCTTTTAAAATTTCTTGAAAGTAATACTTGCTTTAGTTTTAGTTCACAAACACATTCTTTTATAATCATTGAATTAAAAAATATTTTGGGTTTTAGTGCTTGTTTTTAGGTATGCTTATTTAAATAGGTCTCAAAATGAATATTAGCACCTTCAAATATGTGAGAATTGCTTTAAATTTTTCCATTGTATTCTAAATTTCTATATATGATGGAGTTTAGTTTTGCTGTACTTAATTTAGCCTATAAATAACATCTTATATTTGATAATTGTTTTTACCACTTTATTAAAGTTATTTTTTAATCAGAAATCACTGAAATCAGCAACTATGATAGATCTCACAGGGTTAAGAATGAGTCTCTACGTATTATTGATCCAAAATTTTGTAGAGTAATTTATAAATGTTTATTATTATTTTTTTTTTGTGGTACTCGGGCCTCTCACTGTTGTGGCCTCTCCCGTTGCAGAGCGCAGGCTCAGCGGCCATGGCTCATGGGCCCAGCCGGTCTGCGGCATGTGGGATCCTCCCGGACCAGGGCACGAACCCATGTCCCCTGCATCGGCAGGCAGACTCTCAACCACTGAGCCACCAGGGAAGCCCAAGAATGTTTATTATTTTAATAACAGATGACAGATATTTAGTACATTTACTGAGTCAAGTCTACTTAGGGAACCCAAGGTATAAAGCATAATTTTTAAGCACCACCATTATAATATTATTAATTCTTATTTATGTTATATTTATTATTATTAATGTTGGTAATTGTGTTAGGAAGACCTCTTCGACAATCTAATAAGTGGTTAAATTAATTAGGTTAGAAAGTGAACCCCATTTAACATCCCCTCCCTCAAAATGAATAATTACATAAATAAATGAATAAAATCATATTTTATCATACCTACAGAATTTAGCATTTGATTTCAAGGTGTTGGCACATTCCTCTGAAGACCAATCTGAAGACCAATCTTGGACCTCAGTTTAATTTTGAAAATATATCAGAAGAATGGCTTAGACATAGGAAGATAACATTCTTTGGATACAAAATAGACAGATGTTAGTATTCCATGTAATATACATATTTTTTCGTTATTTTAAGTTTAGATCATTAGAAACCTCGATGTTTTAAGACTTCTCATTCACAAGTACATTCAAAATCAATTATTGAATAAATGTTCCAGAATATTCACAGGATAGGGACTCCTTAGTAACGTAGAAAGAAGTGATATCTGTGTCAGTAGACTTTATAATCTAACGGCTCATGCAACCAGCCAGACTATAGATTTTAACTGTGATTTCAATTAAGTATTAAGCATTTCCCTCATAGTCATAACAATGATCACAAAGTAGCATTCGCAGATTTCCTATGAATTATTTAACATATAACTATTTTTAAAAGGGGCTCTTAGTTCATTTCGACACAAACATACCTGTTAGCTCTCTAGCTTTTCTTCTCTCTTAGTTTTGTGTTTCCCAAGTGCCAAAATTAGAAGTTTTACAATACAAATAGTAGCATGATATAATAATCAGATAAGCTTACAAATTTCTGTTCCACCACAAATTGCCACGTACAGATTAGACCTGGATTTATGAAAGACTAAATGTACACTTCACAATTTTGCTTCAAAGAGATTCACTCACTTAAAGTAGAGTGAAGCAAAAAGTCAAGACAGTGTTAAAATAAACACCTGAACTTAAAAAAAAATCTAGAAGAAAATGAAGTAATATGTTTATAAATATGAATTAGGCAAGGCTTTAATCAAAACAAAATGCCTACAGGAAACTGTTAATAAACACATTAAACACTAGTGAGAGTATACATTATATAAAAATATACAACATATACATTATATAAAAATAACTTACTCAGGGCTTCCCTGGTGGCGCAGTGGTTGAGAGTCTGCCTGCCGATGTAGGGGCGGCGGGTTCCTGCCCCGGTCCGGGAAGATCCCACGTGCCGCGGAGCGGCTGGGCCCATGAGCCATGGCCGCTGAGCCTGCGCGTCCGGAGCCTGTGCTCCGCAACGGAAGAGACCACAACAGTGAGAGGACCGCGTAGCAAAAAAAAAAACCTTAAATTTGTAAGAAAATTATACTTCATACTAAATAATAAAGAACAAAAGATGTGTACAGACTCTTCACAGAAGAAATGTATATGGGTTATACTAATAGAAAAAAACACCACCACTAGTAACAAGGAAATGGGAGTTACAGCAGAGTAACATGTTTCTGCACATCAGACTGGCAAATGTGAAAAAAGATAACATCAAAGCTTACTGAAATTTTAAGGAGAGAGGTATTTTATATAAACGCTTAGGGATATAAACTAATGTAGCAGAGTTTTCAAAATCTATTAAAATAAATAATATGTGTACTCACTGACTCAGCAATCCCATGTCTATATATAACCACTAGCAAATCTCATTGATCACTCCAATACTAGTAAAAGAGAACTGTTGGAAACAATAAAACTGTTCATCAATACAGATAATTTTAAATAAATTATGACATATTCATATTATACAATGATATTCAGTCATTAAAAAAGTGAGAACTGACAAGGCTAGGTTTCCAAAATACATTGTGAAATGAAAAATGCATATGGAAGGACGATAGACATGGGATTTTTGACTTTTTGAAAAAATACTTTTTGAAAGAATAGATACAAAAATAGCTACATATATGTGTGTGTGTGTGTATATATATATATATATATACACATTTAGTATAGATTTTTGCCTTACCTGATAAGAATATTGAGACTATCTCTATGTTTATTTTGAATTTATCCACTTCAAATGATTATGACTTACATTTCACCTTGATGGGATACAAACTCAGTCATTTAAATTATGATCACAGGATCAGGAGACTGTGCAGCTACTATTTAACTATGTAATCTGTGGACATTAATCTTTCGGTACTAGAGTTTCTCATTTATAACAGATAAAATTGCAGTTGTTGTGAGGTTTCTATAATATACATAATGAGCTTCAAAAGAAGTTATTAGTATATATTAATTGTTCAAATATACTCTTTTTGCCGTTGTTACTGTTATTGACCTTTTAAATATTAACGTTTTTAGGACTTCCTCCTTTTATTCTATCCAAACAATAGAATAACCTCTCAAGTTTTCTTTTGCCATGGAAAGGATTCTAACCAATCTGGTTCCTACCAAGATGCTCACTGTCTAAGACTGCATATTCCTTCCAAGTCCAGTAATTCTTTTGCTTCCATCACATGTTTCAGGGATCCACAATCCTTGAAAATTTGAGAACCCATTTCCTAAGTTCAGTCTCTCTAGGAAATCCAATGCAGCCATTCCCTCTAAGGCATTACTTGTCTCCAGAGGTACTGCCATAGATGGGGCTGCAGACCACAGCTTTTCTGTGGACCAATGGACTTCAATACACTTTGAAGTCTTATTTCATCACTTGCTGCTCTTTGGATGCCCTTCAATACACTTTTCACTTCTCTCTCTCATTTTTTCTTACAAATTTTGTTGAAAAAAACTGGATCACTTGTATTATATCATTTCTCATAATCTGGATATTGCAGATTACATTTCCATAGTTTCTTTTGATACATTCTTTGATATTTGTATTAATTGTAAATTGATACTTTGACCCAGAGCTCTGCTGGCAAACATATTTGCCAGTAGCTACATGTGACCATTTAAGTCTAAATTTAGGTTATTTAACATTAAATGCAATTAAAATTTCAGTTTCTCGGTTACACTAGCTATGTTCGACTACTCAGTAGCCTCATGTGGCTAATGGCTTCTATAGTGGACAGTGTGGATATAGAATATTTCCATCATTACAAAGCCACCTATTTTATTGCAATGCGAGTGGCCTGGGAATATAGACAGAACAAAAATATATACTCAACTACATTGAATTCATAACAGTAGTTATATCTGAGAAGACTGGAATTGCAAAGGTATAGGAGGAATGCAGCTTTATCTGTAGTGTTTAAATTTTTTACAGAAAGTTTTAAAATAATGAATTATGTAAATAGACACCTATTGCCAAATATTTGATTAACCTTATATTTAATAGATATAATAAATTGTTCGAATCAGTTTAAATTGAAGTTTATCAATCATT
Organism: Aethalodelphis obliquidens; assembly: GCF_003676395.1. NCBI lineage: Eukaryota > Metazoa > Chordata > Mammalia > Artiodactyla > Delphinidae > Aethalodelphis > Aethalodelphis obliquidens. The sequence continues at coordinate 6,413,446 of NW_020837968.1, forward strand.
AAATTATATCTCTACATAAATAGCATTTTTTAAATGCTAATGAATTATACAACTAAATAATATATGCCATATTACATGATTTGGAAAAGAAAAAAAATAGAAGAAAGAGTTAACAGACATTTGCTACCAAGAGGCATAATTAGGTTAAAGGCCTCTTATGTCTGACAGGATTTGGAACGGTCATCAACTTTACCATGTTCTTGTTGTGTAAGCCAGAATCAGTTTCCTCATGACTCAAATGATAATAATGAGAGCCATCTCACAGAATTAAGATTAGCTAGTATAATGAATCTAAAACACTTAGCATAGTAACACTTTCATATAATAAGGGTCAAATAATTAGTATTGATATTGATACTCAGAAATACTAAGGGTCATTAATGTTTTATTACATACACTATAATAAATTGTCTGTAACCTAAATTGAAAATGACCAAATTAAAAAGAATATGTACATGAAAAAATATACTTTTGATGGCACGGTATAATTTTTATAGCCTTTTAAAATGTGTGTAATGTTTTCAGATTGGTTTTAATTAAGAATATTTATGGTTGAGGAAAGGACACAAAAATAGGAGTTGTGGTGATTGCAATGACCACCTTAATATATTTCAAAATCTCGCATGCCAAACAGGGTTTGTCTTCATACAGTATTCTATTATAAAAAAATCTTTGAAGTTAATGTGGTCTCCCTCTGTGTCAGGTGAAATCAATGTCAGTACTATTCCTAGGACAGGCATCATCCCTATCTTGTTTGTGATTCTGTATTACTGAAATGAAGCAGATTCTTCTCTTCTTCTTCATTTGTGCGTCACAGGAATGGACAGAGCTCTAATATAGTAGAATATAATGAATAGGAGTAGTTTTATATGGTGAAAAAATATAATTAGAATTTAAGTAGCTGATTTTTAGAAATTTTTTTGGTGTCCGGCAGATTTAAGTAGAAAGGGATTTTGCTATTCAGCAATTCTCCTTTATCTCAGGACAAGTGATAAAGTGCAGTTTATTGTAAATTGAACATATCTCAAACACTAGTTGCAAGGTGGGCAATTAATAATACTAAACTGACGGGTGTTAAAGTAAATGGGTAAGAGAGGCGGACTGGGGTTCAGTAATTGGTTAATGGCCACAGTTCTAAGGTATAGAACCTGATTTCTTAGGTCTTATGGAGAGAAATGTTTTGATGGACACTATAACAATCATCCAGTCTCAAGATACGAGACATTTAACCTCATCCTACAAGAATGCATTAAACTGAGAGCTCTCCAATAAAGTGATGTAAGTGTAACTGACGTCAAAAGCATATGTCCCTTATCACCAAATGGTATTACTCTCATTAAATCCAAACATATTTTTTGAAAGCAGTGGTTCCTCACCGTTTAAGCTAGAGTTTAAGACCCAGAAATACCAAGTTTACAGAAATTCTATTTCCTCAATAGGCAAACTGTGGAAATTATTTACTTATAATTTAATAAAGACCATTTTCTACACTGTTCGATCACACTCAGTACCAGAATTGGGGCTTGTCCTTTCACAATGACACTATTCATTTTGGGAAAAGAGATACCAATGTTTGGAAGAGTTTGCTTCTTAGAGTCTTGGGCTATTAACAAGGAGAGGACAGGTTGAACAGAGGACTTTGAGACACAGGTGACAACAAGAAAACCATGGCTGAAGGAAGGTGACTTGGTGGCTTGCTCACTTGGAGTCTCTGCTTCCATTTGGTTTCTTGGCCCTATTTCTAGAAAATACAGTGTATTCTTTGAATTGGGTTATGAGCTGCACTGCGTTCTCCCAATATTTATATGCTGAAGTCAGTACCTCAGCATGTGACTGTAGTTAAAGGTAGAGTGTGTCAGAGTTAATTAAGATAAAATGAGATCATATGGATGGACCTTAATCTAACAGGATTTGAGACCTTATACAAAGAGATATTAGGATACATGAAGACACTGGAGGAAGATAGCCACCTACAGACCAAGGAGGGATATCTTAGAAGAAACCAACTCTCGTGACACCTTCTTCTTACACTTCAAGCCTCCAGAATTGTGAGAAAATAGATTTCTGTTGTCTAAGCCACTTGGTCTGTGGTGCTTTGTCGTGACGACCCTAGCAGATGAATACAAACTCTGAGTCCTTTCCCTCACGGTGATCTCCCCAAATCAGAAATCTTATTCTCTAGCCTCTGACATTTTTCAAACTCAAAACCTCAAACTCTTTGTTTCCCCTTACTTCTAATCCAGTAAATATTATCTAGTCTTTTTAGGAGAGGGTCGTCGTCTTCTCTCCCCACCATCCTCCCAATTTCTTTTAAAGCCATATACTCCTATTCTGCTCTTTAAAACCTGCTGTTTTGATTCTTAGCATAATTTGAAAACAAGCAGAAAGCCTGAATTTTAACAAATCTAATTCTCATTTAGACTTTGTGGATGCCTCAAACTGATGAAAAGGAGGGAAAACATTGGTGGAGGGGAGACAAAATTAGCATTTAAAGACCTTAAAACTCATTACAAAATAGCTCTTTAGAATTATTTCTTTAATTTATTAAAATTTTATTTTCTGCTTTCACACACACATAGCACATACAGACTATGATTTTGCAAGATATGATTTGATATTAAGTGGTAGGAAATGACCAAATGTTGTTTAGAATAGTTACAACTTCATTAAGAGGAAGAGAACTCCTTCGTTTGTTTTCTGTTCAAAATGTTATTGCTCTAGAAATAATGCTGTGCAAATACCCAAGGTGATTGACAGTCTGCCTGATTTCATGAACAGGACATGCTGCATCTCATTGTAGTGCATTTCTAGTAGCAATTATTCTCCCTTGTCTATAGAGACTGTTGTGAATGATAGTATTTCTCATATACTTCAATTTATGGCTTGTCAGGCCAGTATATCTGACACTTCTTTTTTTCCTAGAAACATTTCTTGGTGGTGTTGCACTTTTCCTTTATTTTCTTGAATAAAAGCCATATAATTCAAATGTTTCATTAATGTAACTGCTAAGTCTTTTTTTTTTACTTCATTAAGACAATACTCTAAATAGGAAAATTAGAACTAAGGCTTCATGAAGAATAAAGATCCTAAAAATGTACATTTGAAATACTAGAGCAAATAGGAATTAAATGTTTACTCTGAATGTAGACTCTTATAATACTTATTCCAGTGTCAGCCATGAAGCTAAGGACCCTGGGTTACCTCTCAGGCATAAAGTAATTCCCGTGGCTCAAGCCACAGTGCAAACGCCTGAGGAAAATGCATAATTGTTCTCGTATACAAACATTTTCTTCACAACACAGAGACGTATATTCCCTTAAGATAAAGAAAAACCAAGAGCAATAATAAAGCAAACAGTGAATGAATGCTTTGTAACATTTAAAATGTTAAATAGGCTCTCATAACTCAATTTTAGCTAATATACACTGTTGCATTATAGCTTGGAAAATTTATTTAACAAATTTGAAATGCAATCTGAATTGTATCCAAAATACAGTTATTTTAAGTTTTCTTTCTTTTTATATTCACTTTATGGATTTCTCCCCATCCTTATTGATTTAATTTTATTGTTTAAATATGTACAACACTAATCTATTTCCAAAAGTCAGAGCTATCACAAAAAGTGGACAAACAGATCAGTGAAACAAATTAGGGGGTCCAGCAACAGAACCCCACAGACATTTTCAATATAAATTTGGCAAAGGTGCCAAGGCATTTTAAAGAGTAAAGGAGGGAATTCTCAACAAATAATATTGGACAGACTGGTTATACACATAAAATAAAACACTAATCATAATGCTAACCCCATACTACCTGTGAAGATGAATTTGAGATGAAACATGGATATACATATATAAGCTAAGAAAGCAAGCCACTAGAAATAGGTTTTTTTTTATGTTCAAATCCAGTTTTATTAAAATTATTCGGCAATTCTGGCAGCAGGACAAAGTTTTTGACCACTGGACACATTAGACATGAGTTTATAATTTTGGTTTGTTGTGGGTTTGGGTACATGTACTTTTCTAAATCTTCTGCCCTTCATTACCAAATGCCAAAGCGCCTTAAGTTTCTTTATCTACAATGCCCTGTTATTTATAGAATGGGAATTTGTAAAATAAGATTGAAAAAACAAAATGCACAGATTCAAAAATATTCAATATTTTTGAATATTGAATATTCAAATTTCTTCAACTATTAAGAACATACAAAGTATATTGAAGACATCTACATTTAGTCCTCCAAGTAACAAGGTGGGGGGGGGGATTGATGTCTTGTTTTTATTGATTCTTTGTGAACTTGAGGTAGACAAAAAATTCTTAGGACACAAAAAGCACTAAGTATAAGATTTCAAATAGTTAAACTGGACTTTATCAAAATTATATACATATATACAAAATTATATATATAATTATATACAATATTATATACATACATTTATATTTGTAAGTATGTAAATATTTAGGAAAACACTAGCATCCAGTGTGTAAAAGACTTCTAGAAATCAGTTAAAAATAAAAAAATAATAATAAAATAGGCAAGTGACATGGATATATATTTCTTAACATAAGATTAGGAATGGTCACTAATAATGTAGAAAGGTATGCTCAGTATCACTAGTCAGCAAGGAAATGCAAATTAGAATCACAGTAAGATATATGTCACACCCACTGAAATATCTGAAATTTTAAGACTGACAGTACTATGTTTATGAGGTTGTGAAACAATTGGAACCATCAGTCACTGCGGGTGGGTCAGTGTAATTATTCAACCACTTTGATAAACATTTTGGCAGTTTCTCATACATTGAAACATACAGCTCCCTATGCAGGAAGGAGATAAAGGAACAGGAGTTAGAATGATGACTGCAAGGGAAGAAGAGAAGAAAATTGACCCAGTCTAAATTCCTTTCAACATGATAACTGACCCACAGGACTTGAAGTGAAGTTTTGCTAGGTGGATGGTCTTCATCCATGGATTGTTTTTAAAAGGATATTCCCGTTTAGAGAAGGTTTACACAAATATACCCAGAATCTGTGTATTCTTGAAACATGGCTCCTTGAAAATACGTGAGCTAAAATATAAAATGGAGATGTTTCAAGGATTAAACTCTCTCCTCCAAAAGCTGCAAAAAATCACTTGGAGTCTGCATCTATTTTTCTTGGGGAGAGAGAGATGCCTGTGTAGAAAGGAAGGACTTGGGACAGTTGCCACTGATGTTCCAGACCCCTTCCTACTGATTTGTCTGTGTCTTTGAAATTATTAGAAATGCTTGATGTTAAGTATGAATTCTGATTTATTTGAATCTGATTTGACTTTCTATCATTTGATCCTTTGTAGTGAATCAGTAACCTAGGCCGGCAATTCCATTCCAAAATTTTTAAACAAGAGGAATTAAAACATAGCGTTATGACTCTTAAACTAGAGGTGAAATGCCCTCTGCTTCGGTTGCTGAATGCATGGCTCCGATCTGATTCAGGCACTCCCCACCCTTCCTTCTGTGTTCTTTATTCTGCTGGTCCTTTTCATTGCCCTTTGGTGTTCTTTCCCCCATTTGCCATATTTTGGGGCATGTGTGTTTCAGTACCTTATCTTAGTTTGTATTTTATACTTGAAATTGCTCAAACTTTACTTTGTGTGACTTTATTGGAAAATGGCATCCTGTTCTACACATTTTGTAAAATGTTTTACTATTTAGCATGGTAACAATTTAAAAAAATACCTTTCATCTTCATGTTTAATGCTGTAGTTTTCTTTCTTTCCTATTTGTGTTCTTTAGATCCTGATCATTGTTTACTGCTTAATGTATATATAGAAACAGATTATAATTCCCTCTTGGAGGATAAATTAATCACCTTAAAAAAGATTCCTTCATATTGCCATGCTATTTCAGCTATATTTTAATGTTCTATCATCCAAAGTCCTAGATACTGTTATTTTCAAGTGAATCTATGATAATATCTTCCAAGATGTAAAATTACTTATTAAGCTTTAGTTGTGCATTTGCGTTGCTGTCTTTCCAATAGAAAATGATGAAGGACAAGGATTATACTTCATTAATTTTTTTTTCCCCCAGAGTCCTTAAATCATAGTAGATGTACAGGGTATCTGGTCTCTTTTTCCTTCCATCCAATTTTTCTAGAATGATTGGAAATTTTTTCTTTGGAAATCACTCCTCTCTCTCAGCCTGTGCTATCCATAGTCACTTGTTCCTAACTTAGTTCTGGCCAATCAGAATATTCCATGTCCCTAGACACAATCACTGACTCAGTATTAGCTACCGGATTCAATCCAGACCACTAAGATTTATTATGCAAATATACTCTTTTCTGAAAAGAATGTCAGCCATGATTTTCATTTTTATGAACCAATCAATTCGTTGTTTTCTTCTGTTTAATTTAATTTTAGTTGTTTTTCTGCAATTTAGAGTATGAGCCCTATCTAATCTAAGTTTATACATTATCATAATTAACATACTTTTTCCACTTTCTATTATAATGTTTTAGTATAAAAGATAGTATTTATAGTGAAACACCACCAGGTTTTCTCTCAACACAATTGCCTTTGAAAAGTCTTTACCTTTCTTCCAACATATTGATAGAAACTTTCTACTGAAAAGTAAGACAAATCCTGGTTGTGCATTAGAATAATTTTCGACCTAGTTGGGTGGGATGGGGGTGGGGTGGGAGGGAGGTGCAAGAGGGAGGTGATATATGTATACATATAGCTGATTCACTTCATTGTACAGCAGAAACTAACACAACATTGTAAAGCAATTATACTTCAATTAAAAAAATAAATAAAATAAAAAAATAATAATTTTATAATTGACCACTAGAAAAAGACTCAGTTGATTTCATGTTCTTAGTAGTTTAAAAATTTATCTAAATGAAAGCATCTATATGTGGAAATCTATATTTATAGTTTAGAATCTGTAAACAGAGTGAAAGTGCTGTGATAAATTTCAATTACATTTCAGTAGAAATTATTTTAGAGAAATAGAGCATTTTAAAGAAATTTGTGTATTTATAAATGTCACCAATTAACCTACTACATGTTAAAACATTATTATTTGGCAATGTCCACATGAAATATATTTAGGTTGCATCATATTAAATTTTCTCCCTTCTTCTGTAATGGGAATTGTGCAGAAAACTTTTGTTGTATGTCATATAGATAATCATGCAGAGAGTAACAAATTTGTTTTAATAGTCTGCTATTTATTTAAAGGAGGAAATTCCAATAATGCTGAATGCATATTTTCCCCACATGGTCTATAGCTTTCTTTTTAACTGAACTGAGAAACTTACATGATTATTAAAAGGTTTTATTTACTGAAATAATTATTAGAGATTGAGTGAATCGAATTTGTGTTTGCACATTTAAATCATGTTTGAATCTTTGTTTCTTAGCTAAATATACACAAGGAATTAAGGGGAAATTTTAGTTATTTGGAGGATTAACAATCAAATATTTTTTGTCCTTTATTTTATAAGAAAGCATGAAGTCTTCAAATATTATTATGTATATTTGTCTAAACTCTGAATAGCAAAACACACTCAAAAATATTAACCATGCCTTTTTGCGTATACGTTTTCTTATTTTTCCATTAACAGCAAAATGCCTTAATACAGATTTGTACTGTATTTCATTAAATAGAAAGTTTAATATACAGTGTGTACTCTATTAGAAAAATGGGTCAAGTGAGAGAAGTCAGAGATTTGTGATTTTTAACACAGTACATATAAGGTAAAGAGGCTTACAGATTAATCCTTTGAATGATTTGATTATTACTTTTGGAAGCTCTAAATCAAATGTATTAACAAAGTCAGTAATAGATGACATATACAAAAGACTTCGGCCTTATCAGACTCATGAACTGAGAGATCCTCTGACTTATTTTTCAATTTTACGGCTTTTATCTTGTAAGGAGTACAGTACTTTTGTCAGTAAGTAATTAACCTCAAAGTATAGGTATAGTTGGTCTCATTCAAGAGAGGAAAAGCTGACCTTTGCTCCCTTAAAGCCCTGAATACTATTACAGATACAGGAAGAGTTCAGTTCTTTATGTGATTTCATTCCAAATGAACAATCTTAAAAATTTTTCTTACTAAAACATCAATTCAAATCTATTTGGGGGAAAAAAAGTAGATCTATTGAAACATGCTCTACATAAGCATGATTAACTTGAAAAAAATGATGACCTGTGACAAAATAGAGAGTATTTTAAAATGAGTATTACACAAAAAGAATCTGTAAGAAAGAAATAATTGGGCACGAATGGGAGTTTTAGTAAATCTTTAGTGGAAATTAATCATGGTTGGCAAGCTTTTCTTCTTTCAAAGTGTTAGAGATTAGGTCAATAAAGTATCAATATAAGGCAAGATATCTAAAATAGTGGAGGGGATTCCTTTTGTACATTTTTGAGAAATTGAAGTATATTTAACATACAATTTATATTAGTTTTATGTGTACAACATGGTGATTCAACATTTGTATACACTGTGAAATGATCACTACAATAAGTTTAGTTACTGCCTGTCACCATACAAAGTTAATGTAATGCTATTGACTATTTCCCCATGCTGCACATTATAGCTTATTTAATTTATAACTGGAAATTTGTATGTCTTGATCTCATTCACCCATTTTGCCCCCTGCCCCAACCACCAATTTGTACTCTGTATCCGTGAGTCTGGGTTTTGTTTTGTTTTGTTTGTTTGTATGTTTTATTTTTTAGATTCTACATATAAATAAAATCCTGCAGTGTTTGTCTTTCTCTGTCTGACTTATTTCACTAGGCATAATACTCTCAAGGTCCATCCATGTTGCTGCAAATGGCAAGATTTTTTTCTTTTTAATGGGCTGAGTAGTATTCCATTGTATATAAATATACCACATCTTCTTTATCTATTCATCCATCAATAGGCACTTAGATTTTTCCCATATCTTGGCTATTGTAAATAATACTACAGTGAGCACAGGGGTACATAATACCTTTTTCAGTCTGTATTTTTGTTTTCTTCACATAGCTACCTACAGGTGGAATTGCTGGATCATATGGTAGTTCTATTTTTCATTTTTTAATGAACCTCCATTCTGTTCTCCATAGTGGTTGTACCAATTTACATTCCCACCAACAGAGCATGAGTGTTCCCTTTTCTCTGATTCCAGACAACATTTGCTAGTTCATGTCTTTTTGCTGATAGCCAGTCTGACAGTTATGAGATGATATGTCATTGTGGCTTTAGTTTGCATTTCCCTGATGATTAGTGATGTTGAGCATATTTTCATATGTCTGATGATCATATGTATATTTTCTTTGGAAATATGTCTGTTCAGATCCTCTGCCCATTATTTAATTGGTTTGGTTTTTTTGTCATTAAGTTGTATGCCTTCCTTATATATTTTAGATATTAACCCTTTATTGGATATATGCTTTGCAAATATCTTCTTCCAGTCAGTAGGTTGCCTTTTGTTTTTATCCTTTAATTTTATTTTTAATTTTTTGCTCTGCAGAAGCTTTTTAGTTTGTTATAGTCCAATTTGTTTATTTTTCTTTTGTTGCCCTTGTCTTTGGAGTCAGATCCAAAAAGCATCACTACAACCACTGTCAAGGAGCTTACTGCCTGCACTTTCTTCTATGATTTTTATGGTTTCAGGTCTTTTTTTTTTTTTTTTTTGTGGTACGCAGGCCTCTCTCAGTTGCGGCCTCTCCTGTTGCGGAGCACAGGCTCCGGACGTGCAGGCTCAGCGGCCATGGCTCACGGGCCTAGCCGCTCCACGGCATGTGGGATCTTCCCAGACCGGGGCATGAACCCGTGTCCCCTGCATCAGCAGGCAGACTCTCAACCACTGCACCACCAAGGAAGCCCCTGGTTTCAAGTCTTATATTTAAGTGTTTAATCCACTTTGAGTTAATTTTTGTATGTGGTGTAAGGTAGTGGCCCAGTTTTATACTTTTGCATGTAGCTGTCCAGTTTTTCCAGCACCATTTATTGAAGAGTCTGTCTTTCCCCACTGTATATTTTTGCCTCCTTTGTCATAGATTTATTGAACATATGTGTGTGGGTTTATTTCTGGACTCTCTATTCTGTTCCATTGATCTATGTGTCTGTTTTTATGTCAGTACCATACTGTTTTGATTACTATAACTTTGTTGTATAGTTTGAAATCAGGGCGTGTGATACCTCTAGCTTCTTTCTTCTTTCTCAAGATTGCTTTAGCTATTTAGGGTCTTTTGTGACTCCATACAAACTTTGCAGTTATTTGTCTGGTTCTGTGAAAAATGCCATTGGAATTTTGATAGGGATTTCATTGTATGTGTAGATTGCTTTGGTTAGGATGGACACTTTAACAATATTTATTCTTCCCATCCACTTCTATTTTTTAAATTTTCTTTGTTTCATCAATGTCATAGTTTTCACCTCTTTGGTTAAATTTATTCCTAACCATTTTATTCATTTTGATGTAAGAGTAAATGGTATTGTTTTCCTGATTTCTCTTTCTTATAGTTATTAGTGTATAGAAATTCAACAGATTTTTGTATATTAATTTTTTATCCTGTAACTTCACTGAATTTATTAGTTCTAATGATTTTTTGCTGGATTCTTTAGGATTTTTATATACAGTATCATGTTATCAGCAAATAGTGATAGTTTTACTTCTTCCTTTCCAATTTGGATATCTTTTATTTCTTTTTTTTTTTCTTGCCTAGTTTGTGTGGCTAGAACATCCAATACTATATTGAATAAATGTAAACTTCCCTCTTACGACTGGTTTTGCTGCATCCCATATATTTTGGTATATTGTATTTCTTTTCATTTGTCTCTGGGAAGTTTTTGATTTCTCCTTTGATTTCTTCCATGACCATTGGTTGTTTAGTAGCATGTTATTTAATCTCCACATTTTGTGTTTTTTCCAGTTGTCTTCTTGTAATTGATTTCTAGTTTTACACCATTCCGATCAGAAAAGATGCTTAATATGATTTCAGTCTTCTTGAATTTATTGAGACTTGTTTTGTGGGCTAACATGTGATTTATCCTGCAGAATGTTTCATGTGCACTTGAAAAGAATGTGTATTCTGCTGCTTTGCAGGGGATGTTCTATATATATTTATTAACTCTATATGCCCTAATGTGTCTTTTAAAGCCAATGTTTCCTTATTGATTTTCTGCCTTGATGTAAGTGGGGTGTTAAAGTCCCCTACTATTATTTTGTTGCTGTCAGTTTCTCCCTTTAGATCAGTTAATATTTGCTTTATATATTTTGATGCTCCTGTGTTGGATGTATGTATATTTATAAACATTATATCTTCTTGCTGGGTTTAGCTTTTTATCATTATATAATGCCCTTTTTGTCTTCTATTACAGTCTTTGTTTTAAAGTCTATTTAGTCTGATATGAGTATAGCTATGCCTGCTTTCTTTTTGTTTCTGTTTTCATGGAATATCTTACTCCATTCTTTCACTTTCTGTCTGTGTGTGCCCTTATTTCTAAAGTGAGTCTCTTATAGGCAGCATATAAATGAGTCTCTTTTTATCCCCATTGAGTCGCTCTACATCTTTTGATTGGAGAATTTAATCCATTTACATTAAAAGTAATTATTGATAGGTATGTATTTATTGTCATTTTGTTAATTGGTTTCTGGCTGTTTTTGTAGTTTTTCACTATACCTTTCTTCTTCTATTTCTCTCTTCACTTTTTATTTGATGATTTTCTTTACTGTTATGTTTAGATTCCTTTCTTATTTTTGTGTGTGTGTTTTTACTGTAAGTTTTACCTTTGTGGTTACTGTGTGTTCACATATAATATCTTATGTATATAACAGTCTATTTTAAGTTGTATTAGGCAAAACAGCTACCTTTCCCAGTCTTGGATGAATCACCTTGTATAGGAGATGGCCCATTGTATAGGAGATGGCCCATTGGGTCCAGAAGCGTAATCCTCTCTAGCATCAGAGCCAGGCACTGAAGGGGTGTCCCCTCTGTGGGCAGTGCTCACCCAACCAACTGTGGCATGGTTGCAGCATAGAGTGAACAGGGTGTTCACCGTGACTGACTGTGGCATGGCTGTAGCATGGGGGGCAGAGTGTGGGAGAGAGCCAAAATGGCACCTGTTCAGTGCTGGCACAAACAAGGTAGAGTGTGACAGCAAAAATAGCATCCACCAGTGCCTCTGTCCCCAGAAGAGAGTCCCAGCAGGTTCCTGCCTCTCTGGCAGACATTTAAGATTGGTAAGTATGTCTCCTTCACTTATGGTCCAGGCAGTTTTCAACCTGTTACCTTTGTGCTGGGTCCCAGGGCAAGTGAGTCTGTGTGTGACCCCTTTAAGTGTGGGTTCTCTATTCCCTATAGTTCTGTGGGTCTCCTGGACAAAAGCCCTATTGGTTTTTAAAGCCAGACATTTTGGGGGCTTGTCTCTCCAGTGCTCGACCCAAGGATTGGGGTGCTTGATGTGGGCACAAATTCCTCAGCTCCTCAGGGAAAAGTTCCATATTTTTGAGATCTCAGTTGTGGGTTTCCATTCCTGGGGTGTGCTTCTTGGTAAGACTGTGTATCTCTGTCTCTCCTACCTATCTCAGTATGGCCCTTTAATCTTCTGTTGTTGTGGTGCTTCTCAGGTACTTTTCAAATCTTTTTCAAAGGAAATTATTCCATGTATAGCTGTAGGCTGGTTGTGTCTGTGGGAAGAGGTGAGTTCAGGGTCTTCCTATGCTGCCATTTTGAACTTCCTCTCTGGGGGGGATTTTTTTTTTTTTTTTTGGAAATAGGCTCATTTCAAACTTTGACGAAAACTACAGACCCTCTTCCTCAGGAAAAAAAAATGTGTGCATCCCTGAATTTCTCAGGGGGATCTCTCCTTACTTGTTTTCATCTCAGTGATTTTGGTCTAAGGAATGTGAAGTTTTGATAGTAATGAAGAATTACCTATTTTTTAACAAAGGCTAGGTTTTTAACATGAATTCTTCATTAACATCTTGGGAATTTATTTACTTTAAAAAATAGAAAACTGAATACTAAAATACAAAATACATTTACTTTGATCGAAGTGGCTATTAAGAACAGAAGAATGGATATAAAACAGTATAATCATGAATATATATATAGTATATGCCCTGTGGGTGTGGGGTCTGATACTTGGGGAAAGGAGTTCTGAGACTTGGAAGACACTCAAACTTATTTACTACAACAATCACTGAAGAACATCTTGTTTATTTCCATTTAAACACCATAGTGAATCTTAGCAAGTTTAATTCTTTTGCCTATTCTTTACAATGTATACAATCTTAAATAGGATAAGTGAAATTGTTATGGCTTTGTAAAAAAAAAAAAAAAAATTTGAATGAGTTTTGACAAAATTTTATAAAATGTTAACAATATTTAAACCTAGAATGGTGTTAACTGTCACTTGTCTCTTAAATGAATAGTGGTTGGTTAGTTATTTATTATAAATTTTTCCATTTTGTTGACAATGTACCAGGATGAGGTTTGCACAAGGAAGAGATGACAAATTATTTTGCAAAAAATAAGTATAGCCATGATCTATGATCTACATAAAGATGGAAGAGAGAATATGAATGGCACATGGGATGGTGAAAAATACAGCTAGGTTCCTTCATGAACAAAGCATTATTGGTGTGGGGTTCTAAAGAAAGTAAGCTGAAAAGTTAGAAGGTGGTGGTCAGAGTTCTAGATTCATAAAATATAGCTGGTCAAAATAGTGTATATATCATATTGGAAAGATATAGAGTAGGATCTTGAGAATAAGGTGGAATGGTCCAAAGGGTCAGTGAAATTGAAAAAGTCAAAGCATTGTTAGGGGTTTTATTAGTTATCTAGTCAAATGCAGAATTACCCAGAGTGGAGGTTGTGTAAAGAGATGGCTATTGTACTGAAAAATATATTATTTTCAAGGAATTGATGTCCATGGCAAAAGAAGCAAACATAAAATGGGTTTTGGAGCAAAAGAAGTAATTGTGAAAAAAAGGTCAAATAGCATATAAATTTCATGGATAAGAGATCAATAAGCCAGATGTGAGAAAGATTGACTAATAAATACTGCAAAATCTGTATTCATTTTGGTCATGTAAATCAATGAAAAAGAAGTCTGAAGTAGATCAGGGATACTCCTTCTTCTCAAGGTGTTTATAATCTATGAGTTAAAGGATCAAGGGAAGGGAAACAAGAGTACACTTCTAAGACAGAAAAGTAGAAGAGACATCAATGTCATCATTTAATTGCTTAGTTTAAGAATATACACCTATATTTGCTTCAAAAATTGTATCTATCTATAGAGTCTCAACTTGATTAAAAGCATGTAATGGAAAATACACCTTAATTTGATTATAAAATTCTATTTGTATTATGAAAAAGAAACTGCACATGCAGAGATAGGGCATGGTGATAAAGAATATGCACACATACAGCTTGATTATGTAGAAAAAATAACCACATTAAACATATAAAGCATTTTTGCAGTTAGCTCTTCTATACTACAAAGGTATTCACTCAGAATTTTAAAAATTAAGAATTTATAACTCTAAGACTATCTCTACATATATACTCAAAGTTTTGAAAAATTATATTTTTGTTAATAATACCTAGAGATAATGCAACCACCATTGTGCTTATATATTTTGAAGATAAACAGTATACACTATTATGATTTTGCAATCTTTTTCTGTTTTGATATATTAAAATATGTAGTTATGTGAATGCTCTTATGCTCTTCCCGAATGTATCTTATATGTTCTGGGGTTAGGGCACTTGGAGATTTCAATAATAGAAAAATTACTAGAAAATGTGCCAGGTGTCACAACAAATGGAGATTGCAGAGACAAGACAGAAATACTTGTCTTGATATCTGGATCAAACAGTTGGAATAAGAAAAAAAAATAATAATGAACAGAAGAATCTACTTTCTGAGAGATTTTTCAGTGCCCAAAAAGAACACAAGATCATGACAAATTCATATCCTTTTTCAGTGTATGGAACAATATTCACTTTATCAGAGGAGACATTTAGGACCAAAGAATTTGAAAGTAGACTATTTTTATAAACTGGGCACAAGAAGATTCAATGAGAAGTTGAAGCAAAGCTCAAAAATTAGCAAAGTTATAAATAGTGAGTTACCATATCAAGAAGAAATTAGTCAAATGAATGCTGCTGAGTTATATGAATTGAGAATGGTCTAATGTTGAGGCCTTGTACATAGATACTATTCAACAGATGATTATATCAAAATGAGTAATTTTTTTAAAATTGTAAACATAAATTACATAGTAGCAATGCAATAATTTATCTTGTATCATTTAAATACTATGAGTGTTTGGAATAGAGGACTGTTGGATGTCATTGGTTTTTTTTAAACATCTTTATTGGAGTATAATTGCTTTACAATGTTGTGTTAGTCTGCTGTATAACAAAGTGAATCACCTATACATATACATACATCCCCATATCTCCTCCCTCTTGCGTCTCCCTCCCACCCTCCCTATCCCACCCCTCTAGGTGGTCACAAAGCACCGAGCTGATCTCCCTGTGCTATGCGGCTACTCCCCACTAGCTATCGGTTTTACATTTGGTAGTGTATATATGTGGACATCATTTTAAAAAAGAAAACAGAGTAGGAAATCCAGGAAAAAAATTAAAATACCAATAATAACAAAATATTATTTTCAGAGAGGGGTACTTTTCACCAAATGAGCAAAACTGTCTTGTGTGGCTCTTGCCAGGACATCACTCACATTTCCTCCACATCCACCATTTCAACTGTAGTTTGTGCTTGAGATCTGCTCTCTCATTTGTCACAGTGTTTTCCCCCCTCGCTTAACCCCATTTATGCATTTAAAAAATCAACATAGAATCAGAATGGAAAATAGTTTGTATAGATATCTTTTGATCAATCCATTATGCCTGGCTAGAAAATCCAGTTGAGAAAAATACTGAGACACCGTAAGAAAAACAGATGGAGATCACAAATTTCTGTCTGAATCCCCTGCTTTCAGGTTTCCATCTCAGACCGTTCCCACGTCAGGCCCAAATGTGGAACTGATAGAGAAGACACAGTTGAAGCAGTTGGAGGGAGTTTCATTGAGAAAATACTGTACATAATTTACTAACTTGATCACTTAAGATGTCAGTAGTTTTAATATTTCCTCTATAATTAAAAAATAAAATCTAGTAACCAGCCTGAAAAAACTCTTTTGAAATAGGTTGAACTGTAAAAATAGTTGAATTAATTTGAATAAGCAAAAACTATATATCGATAAAAGAAAAATAAGATTATTTTTGTCCCAAAACAAACCTCTGTAGTGGCATAAGTGTTATATAAATGCAAAATACATTTGAACCTTGAACAACACAGGGGTTAGGGGGTGCTGACCCTCCATGCAATTGAAAATACACATATAACTTTACAGTCCTCCCTCTGTACCCATGGTTCTGCACCTGCCGGTTCAAGCGACTGCAGATCATGGAGTACTACAGCACCTATATAGTGAAAAATATCCACATGTAAGTGGACCTGCATAGTTCAAACCTGTGTTGTTCAAAATAAAAAATGGCCAGAAGATCCAGAAAATAAAGAGTTAAGACCAGGGATTAGGAAAGCAAAGTTGTCAGGAAACAAATATACAGTGTTATGAAAAATTAAAAAGGAAAAATAAGGATTATGAAAGTGGCAATTTAATGTGGCAATTAATTTATTCATTCAATGTACATTTATTGACCACTCTGTAGAAGTCACTGTTCTAGTCGTTTGGAGTAAGAAGATGCTAAGATAAACTTCTTAATCTCAAGGGGTTTATGAACTAATTTAAAAGGATATTTTTAACCTCAACAAAAAATATGTCACTTGAGTGAAGGAGAAAACGTGACATATGAAGAGGTGCAAAATAAAATGACTTCGTAAAGACAGTAAATATAGACTCCTCATTCACGGTGTTTGTTTAATCAGGAGATTTAATAAAATAAAATGAGAGTTAGAAGGTAATTAAAATTTTAAATGGAACTTTCTATTACTTTTAATATTGGAAAAACTTGAACATAAATATAAAGTGAGAGAAGGGAAGGAGATTAAGGATAAAAGTGAAATGTGGTTCATTGATGAAGCAAAGTCCTAAGATAGGGTGCGAGATAGTATGGGCAACAAGGTATTAGCCTTCTTTGGAAAAGAGCTCTTTCTTGCAGAGAGACAAAAGGTGTGTCAACTTGTAATAACCTATAATGGAAAAGAATTTGGAAAAGTTCATACGCATATATAAGTTTATATATAAGCTGAATCACTTTGTTGTACACCTGAAACATTTTAAATCAATTATGCTTCAATAAAAAATAAAGTAAAAAGAGTATCTATCTCAAAAGATAAATAAAAATAATTTAAAAAATGAAAAAAAATGTCTATCAATAGTACAGACAAAAAGCGGGTAGTCGTAAGCTAAGAGATTTTTGCAGAGAAGTGATTGATGGTCTCAGTATTTTCTGTGAAAGACAAGGGGCTAGATTATGGAGAGTTCATAAAAATTGATGATTTGGAAAAAGTTGTTCTGAGGATTAGAGAAAGAAAACCGTCCAAAGTTTTATAAGGGCACTGGCAAGAAGTAGCAGACAGCCAACTAACTAAGACATCAATCTTTTTATTTTCAAGACTATGCACATATTCATAAACATACCAGATTAATAAAGCTTTGCATTCAAAATGCAATAATAAGTACATTGCTGAGAATAAATATATAGATTTGGAGAATAAAGAGCTCATAAGAGAAAAGAGATACAAATTTATATAAAGAAAATTACCATGAAAACTGGGTGATAAAAGTATTGTAAAAAATAATGTGTGTTTGCACGTGTTTGTGTTTTTATGTGTTTATAGACACAAACACATACACACAAACGCACACGTATTTAATAAGAGAGATTGGGAAAACATATTTGCAAGACATATGACACAAAATCCAGTAACAATAACAAGTAACAATTGTTAATAATACTACGTGTCCAGGACAATTCTAAGCATTTTAAAATTTATCCTCTATTCAATGTTGATGAGAAACACCTGGGGTAGGTACTATTTTTACTATAATTGTATAATAGAGAAACCATGTCCAAGATCACAGTAAGAGGTGGAGCTCAGAGTTGAACTCTGAAATATACTCGAGCACACTGCCGTGTACTGGTTGTTCATTTTAGTATTCGGTATCCCGCATGTCTCTTGAATTGAGAAGACAGTGGTTTAGAAAAATAAACAAATGTGTAAAGGATATATAAATGAAACACAGAAAAAATTTAAATAGTAATCTATGAACAAATACTTAATCCTATTAGTTCTTAAGAAATACAAAGGACTAAAATGATATTTTTGACTATCAGACCTAGAAGAACAAAGAAGGAGATAATATTTGTTGCTGATAAATATAGGAAGAAATGGACACACATGGTTAGTGGGAAAGTAAAGTGTTAGGACTTTATTTAAAAAGCAATTAGGCAATAGTTTTTAAAATAAAGATATGGATAGATATTTGATCCAACAATAATACTTTTGAAGTACTAATAAATATTGAGGTAAAAAGTAGTGGAGATGAATATATACACAGGAATGATATATGCAGTATTGTTTATATAGCTTAATTTGAAAGTGACCTGTATATATGTCGTTGGGGAACTAACTGAATTAACTGTGAAAATTCAAGAATATAAAATATTTAGAAGCCATTAAATGTTTTACTATTAATCTTAAGAAATTCTCCTAATTTTTTATTTATTTTTATTTATTTATTACTTTTGGCTATGTTAGGTCTTCATTGCTGCATGCGGGCTTTCTCTAGTTGCGGCGAGCGGGGGCTCCTCTTCGTTGTGGTGTGTGGGCTTTTCATTGCGGTTGCTTCTCTTATTGCGGAGCATGGGCTCTAGAGTGTGCGGGCTTCAGTAGATGTGGCACATGGGCTCAGTGGTTGTGGCTCATGAGCTCTAGAGTGCAGGCTCAGTAGTTGTGGTGCACGGGCTTAGTTGCTCCACATTATGTGGGATCTTCCCGGACCAGGGCTCGAACCCATGTCCCCTGTATTGGCAGGCAGATTCTTAACCACTGTGCCACCAGGGAAGCCCAAAATTCTCCTAATTTTTAAAAAACATGAAAAATAAATTATAAAACAGCAAAGGTAATATGATCTAATTTGTGTAACAAAATAAACGTAGGTAACCAATAATCAGTAGTAGTTGGAGAAGCAATTATTTGTGTGAATACATTTGCCTTAGGAGAAATATTAGAGGACCAATGTAGTGAGGGATTCAGACCAGACTCTTCAGTGGATTACAACTGATTTAGGAAGAGAAAGTGAAATTATCAATCTTTATAGAAAATATAATTGTATTATTATCCTAGTTTGAATGGATATAAATTGCTCTTGTAAGTTAATAGAATTTTAAAAATCAAGGCAAAAGTGATGTCCGTCCCAGTGAATGGAAATGCACAAGGAAATAGGTGGTATTGAAGGAGTGTGGAACGGAGTTTAGGAAACAATGAATATGTCAGCTTCCCTGAAGAAAAGGGCCAATTTAGACACAGAGTAAGTGCTAAGGCTAGAAGGTTGAGACAATACTGGAGAAAGCATTTAATGTCATGCAAGTAAATTTAAGCTCTTTCTTATAGGCTCTTGGGAACCCCCTAAAGTATTTGACCAGAAAAATGACATAATCAATGCAGTTATTTAAGAATATTACCCTACAGTTATTTAGGGAAATCATTTTGACCAGAGAGATGAAATAATAAATACAGTTATTTAAGATCATTGTGAATATGTACATAACAAGTAGGAAGCAAGAACTGTTGTTCCTACACATGAGGTGACAAAGACCGTTCTTTTCAGGAATATTTAGTGTCTGATATCAACTGAAATTACTTACCTTGCTAAATTATAAATAGCTTTATAATTTCTTCAAAATATACTTTTAATAACAGAACAATTAATGGTATACTGATATATGTTTTACTCTAGTAAAACTCTTCTAATTCAACTAGTTCCTGAATTTTTATACTCTACTTGGCAGGGACAATCATCTTAATAATAAAGTGGGCCTGGACTTGGCAGATGTGGAATTGTGTTCTGGTCTACTTATCACTGAGCCATTGGAAGTCTTGATAAGGAGCATTGGATATTCGTTTTATTCAGTTGTTGACATCTTATTGAAGAAAAGACAGCAACAGTATTTTTAAGTCAACATAATCCTGTCACAAAGGACAGGGATGTTGACTCTGCTTTCATGGTTTCCACATATATGAAAGTGAAATAGTACAAGAATTATGCAAGTTTCCATTGAAATAGGTATTGAATTTGAGGCTGGGATATTAGGTAGACAGCTGTTCTATCCTAGATGAAAAGGAGACTTGGAGAGGCATGAAATTCTGATCCCTGTTCCTCCAAAAGGTCTGTGGTAAATCACAAAAGGTGTCCTTCAAGTCCTCAAAGTCACAGATAAAATTCACTTTCTAAAATGTGCTCATTTGCTCATTTCATTATACCTGTTGCTAACAAATGTTACTTTTGAGAAAAAAATTACAATTTTAGAACACACATTTTATTTTAATATAGACATTATAATGTGAATGAGTATAGATATCATTACTCTCTCTACCAGATGTTCTTTCTCCATTTTTGCATTTATAAGTATGAAAATATTTTCTATTATTCTGTATAAAATGTGTATTTTAATACCAAACTAAGCCCTATACTTTATATGCAAATCAGGGAGATTTTCTAATACAAAATATACTGAATCCTTTGCCTAATCCTTAAAAGAACTTTGATTTTTCATCCTTACTCATTAAAGTCCATGAATGGAAAATCTTTTCCAGCTTCCACTATTAAAGCATTGGACTGTGAACATAATCTAGGCCCGAGATATGAAAAAGTGGATATATGAATATTCCAAGTGTGTACTGTGCTAAAATAACCGTTTGATAATCTAAATATAGAAGATATGTAATACACACTGACAGGTCAAATAAAAGTGCAATTTTGGCCACAAAACAGACACATAACAGTAGAAACTTCATCTTTACCGAAATACTCAAGGATGTCTAAGCCTAGTCCTGTGAAAATACGAGGTACACACAGTGTAAATAATTGTCATAGCCTGCAGTTAACAATATAAGAAGATTAAATGGCTCAGTTCCTTTCTTTCTTTTTCATAAGCTGAGTTTATCTTCCTTCACAGAATTACCACAGAACAATATGGACAAACTACAAAGACAAATGTAACTGGGTTTTGAAATTTTTCTCTTGAGCATTATTTTACAAAATTAAGATGATTGTCCCTGCCAAGTGAGTATAAAAATTCAGGAACTAGTTGAATTAGAAGACTAGAATAAAACATATATCAATATGCCATTAATTGTTCTGTTATTAAAAGTATATTTTGAAGAAATTATAAAGCTATTTATAATTTAGCAAGGTAAATAATTTCAGTAGATATCAGACACTAAATATTCCTGAAAAGAACAGTCTTTGTCACCTCATGTCTAGGAACAACGGTTCTTGCTTCCTACTTGTTCTCACTAGTACCTAGTTCCCAATTTATTATGTACATATTCACAATGATCTTAAATAACTGTATTTATTGTTGAGCATCTTTTCATGTGCCTGTTGGCCATCTGCATTTCCTCTTTGGAAACATGTCTATTCAGTTCTTCAGCCCATTTTTTAATCAGGTTGTTTGTTTTCCTGATATTGAGTTGTATGAGCTATTTATATATGTTGGATATTAATCTCTTATCGATCACATCATTTGCGAATATTTTCCAGTATTCCAATATTTTCCCAACTCAGTAGGTTGTCTTTTCATTCTGTTAATGTTTTCCTTTGCTGTGCCAAAACTTTTAAGTTTAATAAGGTCCCATTTATTTATTTTTGCTTTTATTTCCTTAATTTAGGAGATGGATCCAAAAAGATATTGCTGCAGTTTATGTCAAAGAGTGTTCTGCCTATGTTTTCCTCTAGGAGTTTTATAGTATCCAGTCTTACATTTAGGTCTTTAATCCATCTTGAGTTTATTTTTATTTATTTATTTTTAATATTTTTTTGGGGGGGGGGTACGCGGGCCTCTCACTGCTGTGGCCTCTCCCGCTGTGGAGCACAGGATCCGGACGTGCAGGCCCAGCGGCCACGGCCCATGGGCCCAGCTGCTCTGTGGCACACGGGATCCTCCCAGACCCGGGCACGAACCCGCGTCCCCCACATCGGCAGGCAGACTCTCAACCACTGTCCCACCAGGGAAGCCCTTGAGTTTATTTTTGTATATGGTGTTAGAGAATGTTCCAATTTTTTTCCAGCACCATTTATTGAAATGACTGTCTTTTCTCTGTTGTATATTCTTGCCTCCTTTGTTGTAGATTAATTGACAATAAGGATGTGGGTTTATTTCTGGGCTCTCTATCCTGTTGCATTGATCTATGTGTCATTTTTTGTGCCAGTACGATACTGTTATGCTTACTGTAGCTTTGTTGTATAGTCTGAAGTCAGGGAGAGTGATTCCTCTAGTCATTTTTGTGTAGAAGCCTAACACTGACTTACAAGGTTATTTTTATTATCCAAAGGAAACAAAACTCAATTAAATTGACTACTTACCAAGTATCTATACTTAAAATATTGAACTAAATATTGAGAATTAATGTGAGTGAGGAGTATTGATGGAGTGAATTGGTATTTAATCATGCCTATGCAATGAGAAATACAGCTACTTTCCAGTCAGTTATTTTCACTCAGACTCATAAACTGAACCCCAGGTTCCATCTCTGAAGTGCAAGGAGTTAGCTTCATATCATTTGTCATTGTTCAAATACTTCTCCTCTCACCTCCAAGAGAGGGATGTTATGTAGATTCAATAATTACACATTCTCTAAATACTAGTTACTTTATATGCATGTCCTCATTTTTTTTTATAACAACACCAAAAAAGAGAAGATATAGTTTATATTTTATATATGAGAAACTAAGATTCAAAAAATTAAGTAAATTTCCTAAGGACAGATAATTAGGAATATCAAAATTATGTTTCAAATCTAGGCATTCTCACATTAAAACATACACTTTGAATCTCACCCCAAAACCAGGGAAAATAACATTTTAGGTATAACCTTAAGGAAGAAATAAAAAAGTTCTAAGGTTCATAGAAACAGAAGGTAAAGTGTTTCTATAAAATACATCTCTAATTATATTTGATGTCCCTGATTGTACCAGGTAAAGTTTTAATATTTAATAGGTTTAAATTTTTTAATTAAAATGTATATTTTATTAACATTACAGTAAAATTTTATTTACATATTTAGGGTGTTATTGAGCTCTTACCTTAATTTGTGGAAACCTCCAGCTGTAGTAGCAAACATTACTTTTTCATTAAATGCTGAGCTCACAATAAAGTAATTGAAATTTACAGGTACACTGATGAAGGAAGAAGTGGAAAAAATTGAGATTTAACATATACAGAGACAAGACTCTAGAATTTGCCCTGCATGAGGTCAGAGTTGTTGCTGAGATTCTCACAATCATCTGTAATCTTTGATGGGATATGCTGCTATAGAAAGATAACTATACAATAATTCCAGTCAGTGAAAAAGAAAGAACACAAAAACCTTTGATTTCCCTGCCTAGAAAATAAATGGGAAAAAATAACAAGAAACAAAGAAGGAAGGAAGGGAGGGAGGGAGAGAGGAAGGAGGAAGGAAGGAAGGAAAGAAGGAAAGAAGGAAGAAATAGGGTGCAATGCAGAAGCAGAGCCCAGGAAAGAAAGAAGGAAAAGGGAAAGGGAAGGAAAGAGAAGGGGGAAAAAAGAAAAAGTAAAAGAACAAGCAAAAAGAAGAGCAGTTCCCCACATGAATTCATAGCTATCATTTTGGAGCTAACTCCAAGCTGAAATTGTGGTTCCAATTTAAATTCAAACTAACATTTTAGAAAAAGAATAATTAAGAAAAAACAAATAATTAGCAGAGTTTAATGATTAAAAGAACAATAGCAATGCCTAATGCAGATGTACCTGTAATCTCAGGAGGGGAGGGGCTAAAAACAGGAAATGATGACTAAAGATTTTTCAGCATCAATGAAAACTATAAAGAGAGCCAAGAAGTTAAATGTGCCCCAAGCAGAATAAACACACACACAAAAAGCAGAGACATTATAAATTCCCCCAAATCAGTTATAATTTGGCTTTTAAGAAGAAATCTTAAAAGCAGCCATATAAAAAGTTATTTAAAGTCATGTAAAGAATATTAATATGATGCCAGATTTTTCATCAGAACTTGTCCAAGCTAGAATACAATGGAATGGCATTTTTAAAACACTGAAAGGAAAAATAAGCTGCTAACCTGCATGAAGTGAAACAGAGATATTTTGAGAAAAACAAAAGCTGAGCAAATTTGTTGCCAGAATACATACATTATAAGAAATGTTAAAATATTTATTTTTTAGTTGGGGAAAATACTATCAGATGGGATCTTGTAATAATAGAATTTCAAGGTGGACAGTAATAAGTTCTTTAACATATCTTTATACATATTATAAATTGAAGAGCAGCCACTTAAAAAAGATAATAAACCAAAAATAGAGTTAATATAGAATCATTAAAAATACCTAATTCCAAGAGAATATGAAAAAAAGGTAATAAGTCAATAATGAAGATAAAATTAAATTATTTCAGATAACTCAAAAAACATCAAAAAAAGAGGAAAGAACAGATGGGACAAATAGAAAACAAATAGAACAAAAGATTTAAACTCAATTGTATAGGTAATTATATTAAATGTAAATGATGTGAACCCTCCAATTAAAAAGTAAAGATTGATATGAGAGAAAGAAATGACATCCAATTCTCTATGCTGTCTACAAGAAACTGACTTTAAAATAAAGACCCAATAGGTGATAAGTTAATAAATGAAAGATAATATACAATGCAAACATCAAAAGAAAGCTGGGGTAGCTAGATGAATATAAAGTAGAACTCAGAACAAGAAATATTACCATGAATAAAGAAAGACATATTATAATGTTAGAGTGATGAATTTTCTGAGATGATTTCACAATCCTAAATTTGGGTATACCCAATAAATGAGATTCATTTACAGGAACAAGGTTTACAGACTCCTCTTTAACAAGTCAGAAAAGAAAAACAAATTAAACCCAAAATAAGTAGAATGAAAGACATAATATAGATATCAGAAATAAATGGAATATAAATTGGACAAAGAATAGAAAAAAATCCATGAAACAAAAAAACCCCACATTTTTCCAAAAAGATAAATAAATATGATCAACTTCTGTGTAAATTATTCAACAAAAATATAGATAACAAAAATTATTAATATTGGAAAGAAAGAGGGGTAACTCTATAGATCTTAAACACATAAAAAGAATGACGTAGTATGAACAATTTTATACAAATGCATTTGTCAACTTAGATGAAGTAGACATATTTCTTGTACCATAACTGACCAACTGACTCAAAAAGAAATAAATGCAAAATCTGAACTAGTCATGTGTAGTGCAAAGTTTAATTAATAATAAAAAAGAAAAACTTTCCCATTAAAAAGGCTTCAGGAACATATGATTTCACTGGCAAATTCTATCAAACATTTCTCAAGGTTTTACATGCACTATCAGGAAATAAAAGAAGACGGAACACATTCCAACTCATTCTATGAGTCAAGCATAATCTTATTATTTATTTTTAGTATAAAACACATTACTAAAATATACTCCCTACCTTCATGGAGCTATATCTTAATAGGCAGATTGAAAAATATGTCTAATTGTAGAACTGTTTTCCTGAGTTCTCTCTGAATAGTAAACCTTAGCAAATTAGTCTATACCTCAATGAGATAAGAGTAAATTCTATCTGACAATTTCCTTATTAGGTCCCTGTAGTAGTCAGAATAATGGCTCTTCTAAGATGTTCATGTTCTAAATTCTTGAAACTTGTATGTATATAGCCTTACATTGGAAAATGTGATTAATGATTTTTGATGTGGGGAGAGTATACACTGGATTTTCCAGGTGGTCCCCATGTAATCACAAGTGTACTTACAAGCAAAAGGGGGAGACAGTAGGGTCAGAATCATAGAATAGGTATGACGATGGAAGAAGAAATCAGATTGAGCAAAGGAACGTGGGCAGCCTCTGGAAGCTGGAAAAGGCTAGGGAAACTATTCTCCCTTAAACCCTCCAGAGTACATATAACCACACTAACAACTTGTTTTTAGCGCAGTGAGACACTTTAACACTATAACTATAAAATAATAAATTTGAATTGTTTTAAACCACTAAGTTTGTAGACATTTGTTACAGCAGTAATAGTAAACTAACACAGTTCCAATCAGAACCAAGCATTCCTTGGTTTATAAAATAATATGTTAAGGCTTCCAAAGGAAACATCAGAGTCCTCAGTAAAAAACAAAAACAAAATAAAAAACCCAGAAAACGATGTCTGGGCATTGCTCTTCACTAAGCAACAACGAACACTACCTATTGCCCAATGTCTGACTTCCTTGTGTTGATAGCCACTGTATTTGTTTTGAAATTTTCTCCAAAAAAAGCCTAAATATAGAGTCTTGCAAAGAGACAAAAACACATTTAATTTGCCTGATATATACTAAATATAGTCTTATAGAGTTACAAGAATAACTATAAATAAAATGATTCATAATTTTTAGGAAAAACATAATTTCTATATCATTTTAGTTAAATGCATACTACCCTAAGATTCGGTTATTGAAACATACTTTATTATCACTTGTAAACACCCACTGAAGGGAATGGAACCAAATAATTTGTGATAATTAAGAATCCCAAAATGACTATTGCAGTGTAATTCTATCATATCACCTGTGGAATTAGTTCTTGTGAATCTTTCTTCTTCTATCACCATTGAAGTAAAATTGGACAGCAGGGCTACACAGATACTAGGTGGGTGACATTAAATTTCCCTCAATTCTAATGTAACATAATGGGATTTAAGCAATAAATGATGATAGAGTGATAGATGACAGATATATCCATCTATCTATCTACCTACCTACCTGCCTGCCTGCCTATGATAGGTAGAGTGGTGAGTGGGAAAGTAAGTCTTATTTGTAAAACATTTTTAGCTACCTACATTACACATTCTGGTATAATGACAGTCTCACAGAGGAGCAATTCTCAGACTTTATTTACCATAACTCTTTGAACTGGATTTTCAAATATGTTTGCAACACAAATATATAATGTTAGGTACAGCAGTATTCATTCAGTAGATTTTAACTGGATACTAATTATGTGTTTGTCAAGCCTTCTGGTAGGTTTTGAAAATACATTAATGATGGTACCTTCCATCAGAAATCTTACCTTCTAACTTGTGTGTGTGGAACTGAATTGGAAATTCCATACCCAGGAAATAGTGGTCAATTGTAGAGGTACCACCCAATAAAGGTTCTGCTTAAGTTTCAAAATAAAAACCATAAAGTGTTATGAGAGTGACAGAACACCTAAAAGGAACCTACATTACTAGGACATGAAAAAATAGTCTCAAATTTGTGACTTTCTAGGAAAACTTAAAATTCATAAAAAGCCCTATGGGTATTGTCTGTGAATCAAATAACCAGTGGAATCTCATTATTCTAAAGCATCTCTGTTAAGTAGGTTTATTTGTTCTTCTCCTGAGTGTATTTTCTGTTAGATCCCTATTGCAGAAATCTCATACTGATTATTTGCCTTCAGAGTAAAATATTGAACTGGAAATATTCTCACAATCCACTCTTGTTCTAAATTGCTGTTGACATTTATGTACTTGGCATGGCATGCATAATTGGCCTAATCTCTTTCTAGACCCCCTAAATGTCCTGCTGGATGTTAAATTTAAACTGAATTTAAAGTACATTGACTTCAAATGCTGCTGTACTTCCTAACAAGTTTACCTTGACACCATTAGTACCTGCCATAATATTTTTGATAAGCTATTTTATCAAATATATTCAACAGTTTTATTTTTGTGATACCACAGAACTATATTGAAAATGTTTATCTCCTTCTAAGTAGAAATAATAATACATATATTGATATGTGTGTTATAATTTTTATTCCTTATATTAGTACTCTAATAGCATTTATATTCTCATTCTAGGATAATTTTTGATTGGATTGATAATGAAAGAAATCCACATTAAATTTTTATTTTCCAACTTTGTACATTTAATTGCTATTTACCAATGAGCAGCTTTACTGGTTTTAAGAGTTACCTTTTGTTTTCAAATACTTTTAATGTGGCCAATTATTGATTTTATGTTTTTATTATGCCCACCATTTCTAATAACTTTCATAAAATACAAATAATACAATTTTAAATTTTAGAAGGAAAGAAAATTTATGGTCTCATTTATAAACTAAAATTCTTTTAATAAGAAGAGTTATTCAAAGAAATTAAAAAACATAAATTATCTTGCCACAACTAGGAATATTTATTTATAGTAGAGGAGGAATGTAGAGGAGAAGAATAGAGTAGAGAAGGTAAGTGTGATACCTAAAACAAAGAAAGAATTCGGGAAGTGCTTTGCAGAAGAAAGTGATTGGGAAGCTTTTAAGCTTTGTTTGGTATAAATTTCAGAGTGATTCCCCTGCTTACTAGATCTGCTACTCAGCCTGCCACCTGTTTTTGTGTGGTCCACATATCACAATGTTTTTTTGTTTGTTTACATTTTTAATGATTAGAATACATTGAAAGAATAACATTTTATGACATTTAAAATTTTTGATTCATATGTCAATATCCATAAGTTAAGTTTTATTGGAACACAGCCATTCTTACTTCTTTCAGTATCACCTATGGCTATGCTTGAGCCCCAATGGCAAAGCTGTGTAGTTGTGATGGAGAATCTATGGCCTGCGAAGTCTAATTGTTTAGTTCTCCATTTATATGAAAAGCGTGTTGAGTCATATTTTGGAGTACAAAGAGGACTGTTTCCTCTTGCGCCTTCCCTTTGGTTTGAAAAAAATAAACAGAATCCAACTTGACCAAGCTAAAGTGAGTATTTATTTTAAGGTTACAGGAATGGTTCAAAAAATAAAAAATAAAAAGTAAAAGAATGGTTCAAAAAGTCACTGGGGTCTTAGTTTAAATGGCCATCTTAATGCTTTATCTTTCTAACTCCCTGTTCATCTCTTCCATTTCTTCTTCTCAATTTAGAAAAGATTCTTCTGTTTCTTCAGTCAACATAGATGTTTCTTACATGTATAGACACTTATACATATTCCACATCTCACATATCTATACTCCTTATATCAGGTTCCTAAAACCTTGTGTATTACTGGTCAAGCAACCCAAATGTAGATTGATTCTTTGTCCCAATTCTAAATCCTGAGAACAATAGTGATTGGACCAAATTTAGTCAGGTTTCTTCCTATAAGCCATGCTTAAGGAAGGTAGTCATGTTGTAGAAACATCGCTGGCCTTAACTTTCCCCCATGGCACGTCACTATCCATATAGACGGGGGCATTCCAATATATTAATGTAAGTATATTCATATATATATTAATGAAATAATATATGAAACAACATATATGTTAAATTAATAGAGGGGATAAAGATATCAAATTATTTTGAGATGCCTTGAGCCCTTTTTCTTTTCCTCAGTCTGAAATCAAGCAAAGTTATGAATAACCAAAGTACATTTGATCAAAGCAGAAGCACACGTTGAAAAAAATAAATAAAAAACTACAGGGCTTCCCTGGTGGTGCAGTGGTTGAGAGTCCACCTGCCAATGCAGGGGGCACCTGTTCGTGCCCTGGTCCGGGAAGATCCCACATGCCGCGGAGCGGCTGGGCCCGTGAGCCATGGCCGCTGAGCCTGCGCGTCCGGAGCCTGTGCTCCACAAAGGGAGAGGCCACAACAGTGAGAGGCCCGCGTACCGCAAAACAAACAAACAAACAACAAAAAAAAAACTACAAAAATACACTCATGGCAGGAATAGTAATAGTGTATAATGCTTATTAGTCTCTTACATTGTACCAAATATTTCTCTTGCATTATCTTATCTAATCCTCTAATCTTATAGGGTAATAATATTGTGACCACTGTTTTACACAGAAAGATTCTCAGGCTTGGTTAAGATACATAACTTGACCGAGGTCACACAACCTTAAATGGTAATGTATCAAATCCAATAGCCTGCTTTTATCTCTACTAATCAGCTTCATGGGATGAAAACTTGAAGGAATTAAAATTCATCAAATACATATTTCAAGTTAATTACTGCTGATAAACCTTGTTTTCTAAAATATTTATGTGATAATTAGTATAATATGCATTTTCTCAAAATAGAGAATTGCTAGTAAAATTGATTAGAGGCCAGACTTTAAATTCCACATGCAATAGTGTAAATTATTATTGGATCTGTGAATAGAAGACTAATGATTTTAGCTTGACATTTTTTTTCCTCAGTCTGATTTAATTCAGAATGAATGGGCAACATTGCAAATTTCTGAATAATATTAAAATTGATATCCAATATTGATAACAAGTAGCCAAACTTCTTCCTAAAATTATTCTTTTTTGAAAGTCTGAAAACATAGCATTACATATTAATAAAAAGTATAAAATTTTAAATTAGGTATCTAGTTTGCAAATTATGTATCTTTAACCTTGATTTTGTTATGATTCCAAATAGTTTTTTTTTTTCCACTTTTAGAATCAAACTCAGCTCTTCCTCATATTTACACTAGAATGATTTCTTTCTATTCTAGAATTGCATGCAGTTCTCTCAATTTCATTCCCATGGGTTTAACACTTCCCTTAGCAAACTTCATTCCAGGGACAGTTTGGGCTTTGGCTTATTTTGAAAGAAAGAGATACGAGTTTTGTGAAGGAATCAGCTACCTTTCCGGATAGCATAATTAACTATTAAGAAGATGTATATCACAAGATGTTTACAACTTAACCATAGTGATGCTTACTCTTAATAAATTGTGTATACATACATATGCACACATAAGAAAATGTATATATTAACTTTTTATGTAGTGTGATTCAATGTAGTAATTTTAAATATCTGAAGAGTTTCTTATGCAGCAAGCAAGAAGAGAAATAGTTCCCTAGGCTGTCTTACATTCTCTAATTCAGACATAAATTTACTTTCTTGGAACATTATGTAAATAAAAACTTTATTTGTAATACTTCATGTTGTTCATGCAAGTGCTTTTTAACTGTGGGTATTATTTGTAAAATTATCTCTGTTTCACTTACTATATTAAACAGAAGTAGTTCTCAGAAAATACAAACTTGATGAAGAAATTGGAAGCTGTGTATATTGTTTAAATATATCTTGTCAGATGCAGAATGCCCTTTCTGATTTATTTTAAGCCTAATGGGCAAAGGCTATAAATATAGCACAATATATAAAGCAATGACAAATATTTTTGCCTTGTACAACTCATACAGTTCATGGTGGGAACATAGTTTTACATTAGGACACAGAGCATACACAGAGTATTTACACAGAGTATAGATATGTGTGCGTGTATAAACTAAGAAAAAGCTGTTTTAAAAGGGATACTGCTACATGTGAATACTGTAATTTAAATTTTATTCTATTACATACAGTTCTTTTCTATCATTTTTTATTTTTCATTTTCTAATGCTGGTTGAGGCCCACTGAATAGATTCCCATGACCCAGTTTGAAAAACACTAATCTAGAACCATTGATCTAGAGGCCTAGATATTGAAACATCACTGCCACCACTGCCTCTAGTGTCAATTATTATTATTTTTTAAATTTATCTTCTAATTTGTGTAGTTCATATTTTAAGAAGAGAATAGGCACAAATAGCTTACTATCTGTAGCAAAGGCTGTCATTCATACAATAGTCCTGACGATTGTGACTGTGGCATTTGAAAGGCAATTTATTTAACCATTAGAGACTTGACCCAGCCTCCTGGAAATATTGAAAGCTCTATGCTTACTCCAAGAGAAGGGCCAGTGACATTTTTCAGCTGTAGGATTTTGAGCCTAGCTCATCTATAAAGCAGATAAAACTCAGAGAAAATCTGCTATTCCCATTCAACTTTGAAGAATACAAATTTTAATAAGAAGTGAAATTTCAAGCCAAAAATGATGGGTAGTGTAGTGAGAAGGATATCGCTAATTTATTAGACCTGTCACTTATATTTCCCCTCCCACCGTGACACCATTTTAACTGTCAGTGAAGCACGAGGATGAAAGACTTTTGAAACCGTGAAAGAAAAATAAGTTCTTTGACATAGAGTACAGGTACCTGAATTTAATATTTTCTCAGCTTTCACTTTCAATGCTCATTCATAATATACCGTCATTTATTAATTAAACTAACACTTTGGGGAAAATAATTTTAATTACTAAACCGTTTCTGATTCAGCCATTGAATAACACATAGATGCAAAAATGGTCTAACAAATGAAACAGATAAATTTTGTAAGTTAAACACAGTTAAAATCATTGAAATATGCATATTAAATTGAAAGTAAAATTTTGATATCAATGCTCAGTTAAGATATATAAGTTTGCAAAATCTGGACATATTAAATTTTCATAAAATTGTATGTTTAAAAATAAATTCTAGTTTGATATATATAGTCTGCCTTATTTTTTAATATATACTTCTCTGAATCTTATTTTTTTCAAAACAGAGTGACAATACATCTCAAAGCCATTACTCATCCAATGGCTGTTTAAAATAGTACACAATAACCACAATTTATTCAATCATTCACCTATAGATGGACATTCATTTTGTATCCACCGTTTTGCCACTATATGTATTGGTTCAATGATTATCTTTACACAGTTACATTTAAGTAGTTGCTTTGACTTTGTGGAATAGATTTTGAGGAATGAAATTGTTAGATAGAATAAAAAATGTAGGTGTGTTCAGTTAAATATTACCAGACTGCTTTCTAAAGAGGCCTTGACAATTCATATGTCTATCAACAGTTTATGAGAATCTCCTTTTCTCCACAATATTTCTAGCAATGCATATTATTTCTTTTTATATTTTTGTTAATTTTATTAGTTTATATTTATTTACCATTGATACTTTAATTTGCCTTCCTCTGGATTTTGAGACTGTTGATTTCTTTTTCATGTTAAAACCAGGTTTCCACAGGACATTTTTTTTTCTCTACACAGTCTAATATTCTTTGGCTACGTTTTTCCTATAATCTATTTTATTAAAGTTTCAAAAAGTTTAGATTCTTTTTTCATTAATCCTATGATTTTCATAAATGAGACAAGTATTTCCCTATCCCAGACTTCTTTCAGTTACATTACACATATACTTGTTTGAAAAGTTTTAAATTTTTACATATTAACTATATGCTTTTTTTCCCTTTAGCTTTTGGGAATAATGTCATCATGAAAATAATCAACTCCAAACCTGTATATTCTTATTTTTATTCTAAAAATATTTTTAACTACTTGCATATGGTATGAAGTAGGAATCCAGTTTTTTATTACTGAAGATTGCTATTAGCTTTTGCATGCATCATTTATATAGATGATTGCACTTAATTTAAGTAACTATTTTACTATATACAAAATTTTTATGTATAACATCATTAATTTTTTTGTTCTTTTATTCTGTTTTACTGGTAAATGTGCATATTTCAATGACAAATAAAATGATTTCATAGAATATTTTATTATGTAAAGGAAAATACTTTCTAGTCTCATTGATTCTCATTTTTGGTTTAAAGTCATCTTTTTTCTAAATCCAGAAAATTAGCTTCTAATTATAATTAATTAAACTTAAAAATTAATTTTTGAAAAATAGTTATTTTATGGTAATAAGTTTTCCTTTTGAAAAATAAACAAAACATAGTATATCTTCCTATATGTAAATATGTTGTCTGAAAAATTTATCACTATTATATGATCTCTGCAAATTCCTTGTTAAATTTATTCTTGGATAGGTGGTACGTCCATTATCAATGTCAATGTGCTATATTTCTTCACTTCTATTTTCAGATGCTTGTTATAGCATGCAGAAAAAGTATTTTTGTCTGTTTTTCTAACTATCATATTTCCTTTTAACTTCTAGAAATTTTTTCCTTAATAAAGTCTCTGGTTTAATACATATAAATTCATTTCATAAAAATGCTTTTTTCCTCCAATATAATACAGATTATTTTATTTTCTTTACTTTTTAATTTGTTAGAACTTCCCAACAATATTGATTAATGGCATCTTATTTTGTTCTTTCTTTCTAATACTTATAGTACCTAAGTATATGTCAGTGTTATAAGAGTGATTTAACATAGATGAAAGAAGATGCATAGTGCAGGTCTGTAATAAATATTGCTGTATAATTATGATATATTTGTTTGGATTTTAATGAGAAAAGCATCTTGGCTTAGGATGCTTGAATAATACTTCTTTGAAGGATGTTTTGTTTTCCAAACTTGCATTTATGTAGAAAGAATATCTTTATAAATTTCTGCCTGTTTGATCTATCAATTACTGACAAAGAAACATTGATGTCTCTTAACTGTTAGTAGTGGATATGTCTCTTTCAAGTCTGGTAGTTTTTGCCTTGTGTATTTTTATGTTCTATTGTTATATGTATATACTTTTACAATTGTTACCTCTTATTGGATAATTGAACCTTTTATTATTATGAATATCCCTCTTGATTTTTGAAATGAATATGCCCATTCTAGCATTATTTTCATTAGTGTTAGCATGGTATATCTTTCTCCATCTCTTTTACTTTAACCTAATTGAACCTTTTAAAAAAATCCACAATGTCAACCTATCTTTTAATGGATAGACTATTCACATTTAAAGTGATAGTTGATATAGTTGGATTAATAGTTGCAATGTTTGGATTAATAATTGCAATGTTTTACTATTAGTTTTTTTCTTTGTTTCTTATTTTCTATTATTTTTTTTTTACTTCTGTGGCTTTTAATTATTTTATATAATTCTTGTTTTTCTCTTCTCTTAGCTTACAAATCATACTCCTTTTTAAAAAAATTTTATTGTTTGACCTAGAGTTTATAATAAATATGTTTTGTTATTTAAGTCCACCTTTAAATAATACTATAGTACATCACATGTAATGCAAATATCTTATGACAAAGTGTTCCCAAATCATTCCTTCCTGTCCCTTATAAACTTGCTATCATTAATTTCATGTATCCATTTGCTGGAATCACCAGTATATTGTTGCTATTATTGTTTTTGTTTTTGGTTTTTTTTGCAGTACGCGGGCCTCTCACTGTTGTGGCCTCTCGCATTGCGGAGCACAGGCTCCGGACGCGCAGGCTCAGCGGCCATGGCTCACGGGCCCAGCCGCTCCGTGGCATGTGGGATCTTCCTGGACCGGGGCACGAACCCGTGTCCCCTGCATCAGCAGGTGGACTCTCAACCACTGCGCCACCAGGGAAGCCCACTATTATTGTTTTAACAAACAGTAATCATTAAATGAATTAAGAACAAGAAAAGTATTTCTTGTTCCTTCATTTTTTCCTTTTCTTAAACTCTGTCTTTCTGTGTGTAGTTTCTACTTTATGATTCATCTTATTTTGTTTTGGCTAAAGAACTTTTAAAACATTTCTTGTGTGGCAAGTCTGCTGCTGGTGATTTCACTCACTTTTTGTTTGTCTAAGAAAGTCTTTATTCCCACTTCACTTTTGAAGAATAATGTTGCTGAAGAGAGAATTCTAGGTCGGTTTTATATTTTTTCAAACTATTAAAGATTTTATTCCATTCTCTTCATATCTGCATAGTCTCTTACAAGACTTCAACTGTAATTCTTGTTCTCCTTTAGTAAGCTATTCCCCTCATCCCCATGTGGTTCATTCCAGAATTTTCTCTTTGCCTTTGGTTTTCTGCAGTTTGAATATGGTATATTCCAATGGGTTAAATTGCATCCCCCAACACACACACAATTCACATGTTGAAGTCCTAACCCCTGGTATGACCTTATTTGGAGACCTTATTTGGAGAAAGAATTTTTATACAGCTAATCGAGTTCAACTGAGGTCATTAGGGTGGACCCAAATTCAATAAGAAGGATATCCTAATAAGAAGGGGGGATTTGATCACAGACATAAAGGGAAGATGATGTGGAGACACAAGGAGAAGACAGCCTTCTGTAGGTCTGTCTCAACCACCTCCTCACCTCAGGCATCTCAGAAGGAATCAACCCTTCTGACACCTTGAGCCTCCAGAACTGTGAGAAAATAAATCTCTGTTATTTAAGCCCTACAGGTTTAGTACTTTGTTGTGGTGGCCTTATCAAACTAATACATATGCTTAGCTTAAGTGTTTGGGATTTGCTTGTTTAATTTGCTTATTTGTTTGTTTTTGCTATTTATTATGCTTGTTTGCTTGTTGTTCTCTGAGCTTCCTGTGTCTGTTGTTATTTTGGAAAGTTTTTAGCTATTTTTACTTCAAATATTAGTTCTGATTTGTCCCCTTTTTTCTTTCTGCCATTCCAATTAAATGTACCTTAATTACACATTTTAGAATTGGCCCATAATTCTTGGATGTTCTGTTTTTGTTATTGTTTGCAGAACACGTTTTATTTTGAAAAGTGTCTACAAGCACACTGATCTTTCCACATTTGTGCTGAGTCTACTAGTGGGCCTTCAAGTGTATTTTTATTTCTTAGTTTTTTAATTTCAAGTATTTCCTTTTGATTTCTTCTTAAGGTTTCCATCTCTCTGCTTACATTACCCATCTATTCTTGTATGCTGTCAACATTTTCCACTAGAGCTCTTATATTAATCATAGTTATTTTAAATTTCCTATATGATATTTCCAAAATGTGTCTATACACTCTTTTTTCTTGCCTTTTGGCATGCCTTGTAAGTTGTTATTGAAATTGCACATATATCTATTAACAGGAATTGAAATAAATAGGCCTTTTGTGTGAAGATTTATACTATTTGCTTATGAGTTGGTCTGTGTTTAATGTTTCTTACAACCATATGTATCAGAGGCTTCAAATTCGTCTACTATCATTTTTTTTGTTTCCCCTCTTGATTTTGAGTTTTCCTAAGTTTTCCTCCTCAGGGAGGGTAGTATATGGCAGGTCTTTCAGCATTGATCCACTGTTATTATATTGGAGCCCTGTTCATGTGATGGTTAGAGGTGGAGGAATGAGAACATTCTGTAATCTTCAGATTAAAACTCCATCTTTTAGGGGCCCCGTGCCTTGGTACTGTGATCTTTGAGTGTTTCTCCCATGGTATGGATTTTTTTTCTTGCCAACCCTTTCACCCTCTCATAGCTGCCACATTTTGATGTACTTCCTTGAAGCCCTAGTCCTTGTTGATTATTCTCCCCTTCTTAGATGATACAGGAAGGCTAGAAGTGTTTTAGTGGGAGGGAGGTCCTTCCTCCAGCTGGAATAAGGCTCACCAAAGACTTTTCTAGGAGAGCAAGCTTTTGCTGTGAAGAAGTCACCTAGCATGTTTCAAAATGATTACAACTCCCCTGCTCCTATCAGAGATATGAGGGGATCATCTTCAGATCTTCACCATGGGAAACGCAGTGGATGTCCAAGAGATAATGTCTACTAGTGTGTTGCCTTTGCCTAAGACTGTGCCACTTAGGAGTTCCTTATTCTCATGCTAGTACACACTCAGCCTCTAGAAGTTTGTCTACATTACTGTTTTGGTCTTCCTAGAAATTTATGGCTCTTGCTCTGGTTAAGAATATCTTGGTTGTGATTTTCCATATGCACCTAAGTCTCCAGCTTTGATTGGCAGTTTCCCCAGCCGCCTCTGTCTTCTAATTGGCCCAAGGAAAGTCGCTGATTTTTTTAATTTGTCCATCTTTTTGTTGTAAGGGTGTGAGTGATTGCTTTCAAAGTTTTTACATTTTTCAGCTGAAAGTTTAATCCTCCACCTCTGTAGAATAAATAGATAAATACCATCATCTCGGAGTTAACCCTTTTTTAAAACTACGAGATTATTTTGTCTTCACCCCTCCGCTCTCATCCCCATTCTGAACTGGCATATGATGAGTATTCAGAAATGTTGCTTGGAAATTTGATTGAGTGAATGACAATGATTAAGTGACAAATTTGGAAATAAAAATTATTTTACAGTAAGAAAAGAATGACTTAAAATATTAATCTAGGGAGTGTTGGGTGTCACTTGCTCAACGTCCAAGCTCAGATAAGACCTCTGTCTCTCAGCCCATACTATGAATTCAGTACATTGCATTTTACCAGTCCAACTTGTAACAGAAAGTATAGCAGAAATGGCCAAGTTAAAGACTTTAACAAAAGCCTTAAGATTCAGAATTTACTTAAGCTGCACACGCTATCGTTGTCCCAGTTGATTCCAGGGCTTTTAGTATTTCTCAGGTGAGTCAAGTCCTCCCAAACAGTGTGGCAGCCCATCCTCTAAAACAAATACCTACAAGGAAGAAAAGAGAAGTGATGCAAAAGTGAGGCTGCACATAGAAGAGTTTTATTTATGTAGAAACTCATACTTCCAGAACCATTATTTAATTATGTGTCCTTTGTTTTCCCTTTAGACCCTTGACCCATATATGAGAAATTCCTTCTTTGTGTTACAATATGGCAAAAAGTTAAAACTTTCACTTAGTGTATCCAGCTAATATCCTGTGTCTTCCAAACAACACCACATGCAGTTAGAAAGCAAACATGTTCTTGAGTCCTAATTAGATTCTGGAATTCTTTTTCCATGCTTCTTCAGTGATTTTCAACCCTGACAAAAATTCTCCCATGTCTAGTCCTTTAAACTTTCTGTTTCCTCTACCTAGTGTGACATTCCCTATAAACATGGTTCTTCACTCCTTCACTTTCTATTTAAATACCAACTTATTAAAAAAGACATTATCAATCACTTTGTAAAATAGTATCATACTTATACAAAATCATTAATATACTATAATAGTGCTTTCCCCATTATATTTTTCAATATAATGCTTCTTATCATCTGACAAACTGCATGTTTATTTATTCTAGGGTACACAAAAAAAGAAGAGTTTCCATTTTCCATTTGGAAAGAAAAAATAAATTTACCTCTCTGGCAGTATTGTTTGGGACATTTTCACAAATCAGGAGCATACTCCACTTTCTCCACTTAGTAACCTTCTTTTTTGGTTTCCAGAGACTACTACTTCTGGCCAGGTTTTCTGCATCAGCTATGCAAGAAAACATAAGGAATTTTATTCTAGTTGTCTGTCATTTATAAATAAATAATCTAGTTAACTCACAATTTAGAAATATGTTTAAAGATTCTAATTTAGTAAGATTCACAAAAAGACATTCATGTTGATTTTGCTTCTGATTTTTGCAAATATGGATGTTTTTGCAAATATTTTTTGATGGATGCTCCTTTGGTGTAGCTAACCTGTGGGTTCCATGTGAGAAACAGAGTATTACATTGTCTTAGTTTATCTTTCTTTATTTCTTGCTTTTTTCTTTGGTATGACTATATATCATTTCCAAAATTGTTTTTAAATTCTGTGCATGTTGTTATAACTTGCATTTTACTTTTCCAGACTTCTCATAGTCTAGTTTTATGTGGGTGTGCTTGAATACAGTGTACAGTTTCCTGAAGTCTCATATAAATCCCAAGTCTTCTGATTGTTGCACTTGAATTTCAATGAACTGATGCCAAAAAGAAACAGAGCTGTGATATATATGACTTTTCAGTATAAATTTTCTTCTTTTACCAATAAATGCCTATTTTAATATCTGGCATTTATACCCAGTGTGGCTGTTTGGATTATATTTTTCTAATACCCACAAATCAGTTGTCTGCATTGCCATAGTGACACTTATCCCCTGAACATTGTCCTTGTGAGAAATGAGTGTAGACTACACTGACTGGCTTTGGTTTTTACAATATTTTTTTTTCATTTTAGTTTCTGCCACTGAAGGACATAATGACCTATCAACCCTAAATGGAAAAAAAAAAAATGGAGGCAAAAGAGGGCCACAGGGTGGAACAAATTAGTTTTTGGATCTTGATTTCAATTTTACTGTATGTCAGGACAATTATAAGGCGAGTATCTAAAGGAACTTTCTCCAGTGACACAGGAAAAAAAAAAAAAAACAAGTCAGAGTGTCAGAGAGCAGAGGAAACTTATGGCCAAAAAGTAAATAATTTACCAAATACTTTTGACCAAGGACACTAATTTTCAACACCATTGTCCTTGACATAGAGAGCACGTAACTAAAAATGTATGAAAAGCTTTCCTGTAATGCGGACTAGAGTAGAATACTACCTCTAAGGTAATTTCATAGTGAAAATAATAAAGCAATAAGCACAGCGGTTGGTAGATTAGAGATTGTGGGAATATGCACTCAAAGGAAAGCCTTCTTATCTAAATGAAGAGAAATGAGGGAACAGCACTGCAGACAGACATTCCCAGTGTAACCAGATCTGGTTTGACTCAGCTTATTTTCCCCATCACTGAAAAGGGGCAGCCATGCCATCAATCATAGTCAGATCATTTTTTCTCTGTTAAATAGACAACATGTCAGGTAGGTAACTAAATGTGTGTTATGCTCCAACAGTGTCACTTAGGAGCAGAATCAACACTGAGTGTGACTGTCACAATACAACATTTCCTTACAAAGATGGTAGCAGCTCCAAATAAATCTCTGAGGGCAATTTCCCAACAGCCGTTCAGTGAAGTCAATGTCAGTTGAACTTTAGCAGAATGGAAAATGTTACTTCAACAAAAAAGTCAACCTGAGTGAAATAGTTTCCCTACTACCTTATTTACTCAAACAAAATAGTTAAGAGAGGGTACTCTGCATTGTTTAGATTAGAAGATCAGAATTATTAAATCCATACTTTAAACCTAAAACTAAGCTATTAAACAAGATAATTATATCTTAAAAGCAAATGGTTTTACAGATTAGTATGGAGTGCAAACTGTGTTATACTGGAGAGACATTTCCAGGAAGGGGTTCACATTAAGGTAGGTTTTGTTGCCTAGAAATACATGAGAAATGGCAGTTCAATATTATCACCAAACTTGGGGGTAGAGCATCATCTCCATTACAGTTCTAAGTGAGACAGCTTCAGATTCTCTCAGATATCCTTACTTGAATTAGTGGATGGTATCCTATAGCTCTTGAGTGTACTTTGTAGTCTTTGGAAACTATAAATATTTCAAGAACTTTTTGATTTCTATGGGGAAAATGACATTTTGGTATTGAATATATTATCAAAAGATATTTGCTTTGGGGAAGATATGATGCAAGGAGGTTAAAATCTTTAAAGGAAACTATATGATACATTCAAGGCATTCATCAAAGTTTCAAAAATAATGGATCAAAAGCACTACCATATCAATTAATTAAATAATAATAATAACCTAAGGTGACCACTAACTGGGTGCTCCAGTTAGTGGCAGGGCAAATTGAATCTGATGGTATTATTCAAATGTTTTATCTAAGCTTCTAAGCAGCAAATTTTATTCTGACTGATAAGACAGAACCTAACGTAAGGGACATATTTATTTCTCTTGATCGCTATATCACCTTCTCTCTCTCTCTCTCTCTCTCTCTCTCTCTCTATGTGTGTGTGTGTGTGTCTTTTCCTCTCTCTCTCCAGAGAGAAGGAGAGAAAAGACAGGACATTGGAGAAAACAATTAACACACACTCCCTATAACTATTATAATCTTCTGTCTATATAACCATCCTTCTACCTACCAACCTATGTATCATCTATTTGTTGAAAACCATGTTTCCTTTCTTCTATAGGTTAATTTGTAAATGATTTTACCAACGATTATTTCAATTTAAAATATCTAGATGGGGGCTTCCCTGGTGGCGCAGTGGTTGAGAGTCCGCCTGCCGATGCACGGGACACAGGTTCGTGCCCCGGTCTGGGAAGATCCCACATGCCGCGGAGCGGCTGGGCCCGTGAGCCATGGCCGCTGAGCCTGCGCGTCCGGAGCCTGTGCTCCGCAACGGGAGAGGCCACAACAGTGAGAGACCCGCGTAACGCAAAAAAAAACCTTGAAACAAATGATAATGGAAACAGGACAACCCAAAATCTATGGGATGCAGCAAAAGCAGTTCTGAGAGGGAAGTTTATAGCAATACAATCCTACCTTAAGAAACAAGAAACATCTCAAATAAACTACCTAACCTTACACCTAAAGCAATTAGAGAAGGAAGAACAAAAAACCCCAAAGTTAGCATAAGGAAAGAAATCATAAAGATCAGATCAGAAATAAATGAAAAAGAAATGAAGGAAACTATAGCAAAGATCAATAAAACTAAAAGCTTGTTCTTTGAGAAGATAAACAAAATTGATAAATTTACCATTAGCCAGAAACATCAAGAAAATAAGAGAGAAGACTGAAATCAATAGAATTAGAAATGAAAAAGGAGAAGTAACAACTGACTCTGCAGAAATACAAAAGGTCGTGAGAGATTACTACAAGCAACTATATGCCATTAAAATGGACAACCTGGAAGAAATGGACAAATTCTTAGAAATGCATAGCCCTCTGAGACTGAACCAGGAAGAAATTAGAAAATAGGAACAGTCTAATCACAAGCACTGAAATTGAAACTGTGATTAAAAATCTTCCAACAAACAAAAGCCCAGGACCAGATGGCTTCACAGGCGAATTCTATCAAACATTTAGGAAAGAGCTAACACCCATCCTTCTCAAATTCTTCCAAAATATAGCAGAGGGAGGAACACTCCCAAACTCATTCTACGAGGCCACCATCACCCTGATACCAAAACCAGTCAAAGATGTCACAAAGCAAGAAAGCTGCAGGCCAATATCACTGATGAACATAGATGCAATAATCCTCAACAAAATACGAGCAAACAGAATCCAACAGCACATTAAAAGGATCATACACCATGATCAAGTGGGGTTTATCCCAAGAGTGCAAGGATTCTTAAATTATGCAAATCAATCAGTGTGACACACCATATTAACAAATTGAAGGAGAAAAACCATTTGATCATCTCAATAGATGCAGAGAAAGCTTTCGACAAAATTCAACACCCATTTATGATAAAAACCCTCCAGAATGTAAGCATAGAGGGAATTTTCCTCCACATAATAAGGGCCATATATGACAAACCCACAGCCAACATCATCCTCAATGGTGAAAACCTGAAACCATTTCCACTAAGATCAGGAACAAGACAAGGTTGCCCACTCTCACCACTCTTATTCAACATAGTTTTGGAAGTTTTAGCCACAGCAATCAGAGAAGAAAAAC
Source organism: Aethalodelphis obliquidens (assembly GCF_003676395.1). NCBI lineage: Eukaryota > Metazoa > Chordata > Mammalia > Artiodactyla > Delphinidae > Aethalodelphis > Aethalodelphis obliquidens. The sequence continues at coordinate 6,456,688 of NW_020837968.1, forward strand.
AAAATTCATTCATTTATTTTGTTTTATTGGAAATAAAGTTGAGTTACAATATTGTATTAGTTTCAGGTATAAATTATAGTGATTCAGTACTTTTGCAGGTTATAATTCATTATAGGTTATTAAAATATAATGGCTATGATTCCCTGTGCTATACAGTGTATCCTTGTTACATACCTATTTTATACATTGTAGTTTGTATCTGTTAATCCCATACCCCTAATTTGTCCCTCCTTCCTTCCCTCTCCATTTTGGTAACAAGAAGTTTGCTTTCTGTATCTGAGTCTGTTTCTATTCTGCATATACATTCATTGTGTGTGTGTGTGTGTATGTATATATATATTTAGATTCCACATATAAGTGATATCATACAATTTTTTCTTTCTCTATCTGACTTACTTCACAGAGCATAATATTCTTTAGGTCCATCCACATTGCTGCAAATGGTAGAACTTCATTCTTTTGGTAGCTGAGTAATATTCCTCTGTGTGCGTGTGTGTGTGTGCACTTTCTATAGGAACAGTACAAATTAGACTTTAGTAACAAAGTATATGATTTTCAGACACTACTCCTTCAGGTTATTAGAAGATCCCAAATAGAATATTATTATTTGGTTATTTTAAAGTGATCTATTGAACATTTATCTGACACAATGTTCATATAATTATCATAATCATCAAAATTATATATATAGTGAGTTTTTATTCTGCTATGCATTGATACTTCTAATATACTTCCAATATCTTCCTTACCTTTCACAGGTAAATTTTTAGGCGAGAATTAGAAAGGAAAAATAGAGGTACTGAAGTCATTTCTTTAATCAGAGAAGGAATGCTTATTTTAGAATAATATAGAAAGAACATATTCAAAAAATTATAGGAAACACATATTATCCCTCCTACCCAATGACAGCCATTATGGCCATAATAATGCAAAAGATTATTTAATAAATGAGCTCACAAAATAGGTTTTCAAAACTAATTTTCAGTCAAAATTTGCTTTATTTTTTTAAATAAATTTATTTTATTTATTTTTGGCTGCACTGGGTTTTCTTTGCTGCGTGTGGGATTTCTCTAGTTGTGGTGAGCGGGGACTACTCTTCATTGCAGTTCGCGGGCTTCTCATTGTGGTGGCTTCTCTTGTTACGGAGCATGGGCTCTAGGCACGTGGGCTTCAGTAGTTGTGGCGCGCAGGCTCAGTAGTTGTGGCGCACGGGCTTAGTTGTTCCACAGCATGTGGGATCTTCCCGGACCAGGGCTCGAACCCATGTCCCCTGCCTTGGCAGGCAGATTCTTAACCACTGTGCCACCAGGGAAGTTCCAAATTTTGCTTTCAATCAGTATATATCTACAACTTAAATTTTAATAGATCCCTTGCGTATTTATAAGAGTTTTTTCTCTAATAATATTGCCTAACAGACTTCTAAAATTCAGTAGGTTACAGGCATAAATATTTCATTTTTGCACCCAGGTTTGTGGACCATTTGATCTTGAGCTAGGCTCGACTCTAGGCTATAGGTCAGGTCTGGTTATATCTGTTCCTCATATCTCCTCATTGTAGAGCCCAGTTGGAGAAGTGGCCACCCTTTAAGTTTTTCTCATAGTATCTTGAAGTTAATCAAGAAGGGGAAGAGAAACATGAATTGCCTTTTAAATCTCTGCTCAGAGTGGACACAGTGTCACTCCCAAATTCATCCCTTTAATTCAAATGATTGTTATGTCCAAGTCCAACATCAATCAGGTGTGGACCTGTATTCTGACCATAGAGTAGTGATGGGGAGAACATTCATTTAAAGATCTAAAATATATAACATTATATGGTTTTACACAACTTGGTTTTGTTAATGGATATTAACGATTATTCTGATTTCTCATTCCTATAAACAGATAAATATTTCTATATATCCTTATTTCTTGAAGGTAAGTTGCTTAAATATGAGCACTCATGCTTTCATGGATAGTAGCAGTGTAGGTACCCACGGCCACGGGCATACCACCTGTTTCTGTGAACAAACTTTCATTGAGACACACCCACATCCATTCATCTCTGTATTATCTGTGGCTGCTTTTGTGTCGTAACAGCAGAATTAAGTGGTTGTGAGTGACAGAAACCAGATGCTTGCAAACCTGAGATGTTTACCATCTAGTCCTTTAGGAAAAGAATTGTTGACCCTAATGTCAACAATGGCAAGAGATGCTTGCAACTGCCCCTCCCATCTCTGCCCTTCCCATCTCTGTGCTGCTTTTTCCTTTAAAGAAGATGAATCTGTTTCAAATTTCCTTGAATTTCCCTCTGAGCTCCCTTAACTAGTAAAATATGGTGGAAGTGACAGTTTGACAGTGGGCATTAGAAAAGACTGACAGTTTCTGTTTTCACTCTCTTAGATTTCTGACATGTAAAGACTGCTTGGTTCTTCTATTGTGAGACCATTTGGAGTAGAAGCCAGGTGTTTTAGCTAACAGCCACTTCTAGGTGATCTCCCAGATGAATACAAACATATGAGTGACCCCAGCCTGCAATATGTGCAGCAGAAAAACTGCCCAGTTGAGACCAGCTAACCCAAAGAAATATGGAAAATAGTAAATCATTATTGTTTTAAGCCACTAAGTGTTGATATTCACCAGTATGTAACTGATGCATAAATTACTCCATAGAATTGAAGTGTTGCCATAAAAAATTCTGAAACATTGACTTTGGCTTTACAGCTTGGCAATAAGCAGAGGCTAGAAAGCAGTGGGTAGACTTGGAGAAAACTGGAGAAGCAGTGCAGTAAATGTTTCTGGAGGTTCGGGAAAAAGTGACCATTTATAGATAATGCTCCGTACTAGTAAAACCCTTCTGAATGCTCCTTGATATTTCCTAGTCGTAAACTAGCTTTTTAAACCTTCTTCTGTCCTTGCTTCTCTTGCATTTCTGGAATGTTTTATTTTAAAATTGGTTAAAATAAAGAGATTTGAATTTGCTTCAAAACTGATGGTAATTTTTATTTTCCTAAATGTTCTTGGTTATGATAGACTGGTTCTTTCATATTTAAAATCAAAGTCTACCAGTTCTATGATCTCAGCTCTCAGTGCTATGGAACTTTTTCTTCATCATATTATTTGTTTAGTAAAGCTGCTCAATGTAGGGTCATTTTTTTAATGAAATTATGTTTGACTAAGCTGCAGATTCAGATATGACCACGTGACTATTTCTGGTCTTATTCCAAGACCCTGGCAAACAATGGAAGAACCCTTCTAGCTGGGGTGGGAGGATTGTCAGTCTGTCAGCTGGTTTATTATTTTCTTCCAGAGGGTGGTGGGTTGTTCTTGCCTGAAGCCTCCCAGGGTAGTGAATTTCAAATTCTAAAATGCTGCTTTGGTGAACGGATTCCAATGGAAATGCTCCAAATATCCCAATAAGTTTATACACATTTCTTCAAATGAAGTCCTACCATTGGGTTTGCTCCAGAATCTGTCTTACTTGTATGTGATATGATGATTTTGTACCGTTATGACTTAGCTAAGATTGAATTACATTTCTCAGAAGTTCCCTTTTTTGCGTAGTTCTAGGTTAGCATGGGCCACAAGAAATATTTGCATGAAATTTAAAAGAAGGTAAAGTTGCAACCATTACATTTTCAAGGTCGATATTGGATGCCAGGCACTGCTTTAACTTGCACACATTGTCACAGAACTGCAGCCTTGCCTGGCAGGCTTGGGACAGCAGCTGGCCCCTCAGCTTTCCCAGCTGTCACAGATCTCCTGCTTTAGCTTCCTTGATCCTTAAGTCAGAAGCATGAGGAGCTCCATGTAAAGGGTGCCAGCTCCTTCTGCTGGTGCCACATACATAGTCAAGGTTAGAGGCAGGGAGAGAATGGTATGGATTCCATTGTGTTCTCATGGGTGCCTCATACTTACTTTCTTCACATCCACATTTTCATTTCATGACTTCTACTGACCTATAGAGACATCAGGCCCAGCGTCAGACCCAGATGTAACAATCTTCAGTAGAATTATTTAACAGCTTCCACAATCGCCTAAAGTGTAATCACTACTTCTATTGAGTCTCTTCTTCCCTATCATAATCATTCTGCTTCCTTGATCAAACTTATACTGGGAGGCATATACCACAACGATTAAGAGTGCAGACTTTAGGATTCAACTCTCTGAGTTCGTATTCGAAGCTCAGCCTCTTCCTGATCCTGTCTGTGGGATAGTTCTTTACCCTCTCTATGCCTCAATTTTTGCATTGGGAAAGAGGGATGACAAACATTACAGCCATAGGGCCTGTTGCATCAGTTAATATGTTTAAGTACTTAAAATGCCAATTAAATACAGTGAATGTTATTGTTATTTACTTTTCATGAAGCTATATTGTTTCAGGAAGGAGAGATATGAACTCATCCTTGCTGCTTTCATTTAATTTGTTGACATTTTCCTAATGTTCGTGTAATATAAATGTGTCAAAATCCTCATTTCCAAATCCAATGAATATTGTGTCCTATAATTTCATATTCAGTTATTTATTTTTATTAGCTTTTGGGAGAGAGAGATAAGCAGTTGAGCTAAATTAGTTATCTATCCCAAAATCAGAAAACCTGCTCTTTCTCTAGTAGGCATTCAACATGTTTTTGAATAAATTAATCGATTATTTTGTTTAAAACTTTGTAATAATTTATATTAACATTTCCATTTTCTATTTAAGAAAAATTATGGAACTATTAAAAAATCCTTGTTCAAAGATAGTTTAATGATCATTACTCACTGTCTTAAGTGACAAAAAAATCTGCTGTGTTTGTTTACATCTGTGTGTCATTCTCTATGCCTTTGAAATGACTTGAGCGCACTTCAAATTCTGTAGCACAGATATGAAAGGCACAGAGCTTGTGAATACTGCTTCTGAAATAAAGAAGGATAATTATATTCTTATTTCTAGCCTGAAGATATCTCTAGAAGCTCAGTTTACTAAATTAAACATACATTTCCAAGAGCTAATTGTAGAGGTAGCTACAAGCCATTCCAAGCCAACTGATCAGCTAGGCAAGATTCCAGTTCTTTTTTAGTCAGAAAAAATGCATTTAATTTCAAATATTTGTTAATATTGAATAGTAAAGTCTAATATACATTATGCCTGTCTTAACTGTATATAAAGGAAGTTTCTTATCAGTTTATTGAACAGCCTTCATCAGTTATTTCCAGGAACAGTTGTCCTCATGTAAGACAGTAATAATGCCCTAGCTGACAGATTAATTACTGGTGAGGATGGGTCAATAACTTAATATACCACTCTATGGAAGAGGAAAGTAAAGCTTAGTGGTTTAATGGTTAGATTACTGTTGCAGCGTATGCTTTTTTGGTTTTCTCCAGTGAGGAAGGAAACCTGAGGATAAAGTTTTCTCACATGGCAAAGCAGAGTGGAAGAATCACCTCTACACAGAGCTGCCACTCTGATGACAACATTGGCCCCTGAACCACTTGGTCTGGAGCCAGCCTTCCTTTGTATTCTTTAGGAGATTCAAAGTTCCTTTCTCAATTTTTATTTGAAATATATTGTGCCTGTTTTTATCTTGTTTTACCAGTTTGAGTGAGTTTTCTTCTTATTTGCTGTGGTAGGCAGAATAATGGCCCCATAAAGATATTAGGTTCCAATCTCTGTTACCTATAAATACATCATAAGGAAAAAAGAGCTTTGAAAATATGATTAAATCAAGGATCTTGAGATGGAAAGATTATTTTAGATTATCCATGCAGGTCCTAAATGCAATCACAATGTCCTATGACAGGCAGAGGGAATTAAATAGAAGAGAAAGTAATGTGAAAACAGAGACAGAAATTAAAATGATACACCCAGAAGCCAAGATTGCATGCAGCCAACAGAACCTGGAAGAGGCAGGGACTGGATTGTCCCCTAGAGCCTTCAGAGAGAGTGTGGGCCTGCAGACACCCTGATTTTGGCCCAGTGATACTGATTTCAGATGTCTGGCATCCAGAACTCTGAGGCACTAGGTTTCTGTTTGTGATAATTTGTTACAAAATTTGTGCTAATTTATATGGCAGCCACAAGAATACAATACAAATAAATTATTTCTAATTAATATAGAGCCAAGAATCAAACATAGGTCTGTCTAATACCAAGGACTTGGTTCTACAATTCATCAGTCAAAAGATATAGGATACAGACAACAGGGACAAATACTGTTTAAAATGGTTCTTTCTATCTATCTATCTATCTATCTATCTATCTATCTATCTATCTATATCTACCTATCTGTCATCTCTATTTATCTACCATAATCTATCTATACATTTGTATACATATAATACATATAAAATATAATGTTTATATATATATTTATTTTTAAGAAATTTCTTTGTTTCTGATAAAGAGTTCCATCTAGTTTTTTGTTTTGTTTGATTTTTAATACAAAAGAAATATTTAGGGCTTCCCTGGTGATGCAGTGGTTGAGAGTCTGCCTGCTGATGCAGGGGACGCGGGTTTGTGCCCCGGTCCGGGAAGATCCCACATGCCGCAGAGCGACTAGGCCCGTGAGCCATGGCCGCTGAGCCTGCGCATCCGGAGCCTGTGCTCCACAACGGGAGAGGCCGCAACAGTGAGAGGCCCGTGTACCTCAAAAAAAAAGAAAAAGAAAAAGAAAAGAAATATCTAAAGGCAAGAAGTTTTCTGCCTCGGCCTCACAGTAATTTAGTTTTGTCTATAAGCTATTCTGATGTCCTGCCATTGTCCTTTTAGGATTTAAATCTCCTGTTTTATTCCATCTTATCTTTGTTTCTCAGTGTTCAAATTATAGTTTTGACTTAACATCAAAATTTGCAGCTCTCCAAATCCCTAAGAGATCAAAAGAGTTCTGTGTTTGTTTACATCTCATTATTGGCTCTCCTATACACCATTCTTTTTTTTTTTTCATACACCATTCTTGATGCTTCGGAACGTGCTTGAAGCATACTTCAAATTCTGCAGCACAAATATGAATTTGAATACATTTACATGGAAAAGAGGAGCAAAATTCAGCACCATTTCATTTCATTAAAATACATGCACAAACACTGATTTTGGATGAATTTTCATTAGCGTTTTTAGCACCTATTAGTTATATTTTTATAAAAAGTTGGGATAGATAGCTAACATACTGAGTTGAAACAGTAAATTTTTGGTAAAGTTTTTCTAACTTATATATCATATAAAATACAGTGAAAACATGTTAAAACACTTCTTATTTGGTTTGGGGGAAAATAAAATACCAAACTGTTTCACAAAATGAAAGTCCTCTGGTTATAATAAGGGGTGTATTTTATGTTCTTATTATTTTTTTTTCAAGAAGCTAAAATGTGCTATGTTTGTTCATTAAAAATGACAGTTTTAAATTTCGGAAATAATTTCTAAAATGTGGCATGTAATCATTCCTGCCACACTGGCCTCTTTCAGGTTCCAGTTTCTTGAATATAATAAACACATCCTCTTCAGAACACTTGCAGTTGCTGTTCTCTTTATCTCAACCCCCCTCCCCCAAGCTTGCCCCTCATTGCCTTCTTCATTTATAAAAATGTCATTTTTCCCACAAAGGGCTTCTCTGAACAACCTGCCTACGATACTCTTTATTACACTGTCTCCTTATTTCTTTCTTTTTTTTTTTTTTTTTTTGCGGTACGCGGGCCTCTCACTGCTGTGGCCTCTCCCGCCGCGGAGCACAGGCTCCGGACGCGCAGGCTCAGGGCCATGGCTCACAGGCCCAGCCGCCCCGCAGCACGTGGGATCCTCCCGGACCGGGGCGCGAACCCGTGTCCCCTGCATCGGCAGGCGGACTCTCAACCACTGCGCCACCAGGGAAGCCCTCCTTATTTCTGTTTTATATATTTTTTCTGCTTACCGTCTAACACATTATATATTTGTTATGTTTCTACAGCCCATCTGCTTCTCTCCTCCACCCACCCATCCTTCCCTCTTCGCGTGAACCATACAGGCTGCCCTTCAGGCAAAGAGTCAGCTGTTTTGTATACTGTTGTGTCCCTAGAACTTAAAGCATAACTGGGACGAACTGGGGGCTTCATCATTTTTGTTCTATCAATTAAATAACGGCTACTTTAGAAAATATATTTATATTTAAATATTTTAACATGAATGTATGTGTAAAGATCCAGACAGCAAATTTACTCACGTCCATCAAGTTATTAGATTTTCATATCATGTATGGTGTTGGGGTGGCCTGAGGTCCTGCCCAGTAGTTTCAACCTCCATCCTCCTCAGTGAAAAACACCCACCTTAAATTTATATTTATCCTTCTATGTATGTTTTTATGAGTTTAATACATATTTCTGCATCCATACAATATATAGTACCCTCTTGCATGTTTTTCAATGTTATAGAAATAGCATCATGATGCATATGTCATTGCGTTCTTCCCTCTACTTGCATTTTCCCTTAAAGGTTTTTAGACTTTATCAGATTGTTTTTGAAAGTGGTTATACTGGTTTATAACACTATCCGTTTCTATTGTTTTCCATCCTGTTATTATCGAATTTTAATGTTGCCTACGTAATAGCATTAAATGCTTTTTAAATTTACATTTCTCTGATTACTATTACTATTCTGAGGTGAACCTTTATGTTATCGTTTTATTTACATTTTTTCTTCCAAGATATAGTTCTAAATCAGCTATATGCATTGATCATTTATTTTTATTTTTTTGAATTGAAGTATAGTTGATTTACAGTGTTGTGTTAGTTTTAGGTATACAGCAAAGTGATTCAGTTATATGTATATATATGTATATATAGACACACATATGTGTCTATATATACATATATATATAACGTTCTCTTTCAGATTCTTTTCCATTATAGGTTATTACAAGATATTGAATATAGTTCCCTGTGCTATACAGTAGGTACTTGTTGTTTATTTTATGTATAGTGGTATATATCTGTTAATCCCAAACTCCTAATTTATCCATCTCTCCCACTTCCCCTTTGGTAATCATAAGTTTATCTTCTGTGTCTGCAGGTCTATTTCTGTTTTGTAAATAAGTTCATTTGTATCTTTTTTTAGACATAAGTGATATTATATACTTGTCCTCTCTGTCTGACTAACTTCACTTAGTATGATAATCTCTAGGTCCATCCATCTTGCTGCAAATGGCATTATTTCATTCTTTTTTTATAGCTGAGTAATATTCCATTGTGTCTGTGTATATGTATGTTTATATATATATATCACATATATATATATAATATATATATATAATATATATATATATAGATATATATAACAATATATATAACAAAGAATATATAATGTTCTTTATCCATTCATCTCTTAATGGACATTTAATTTCCTTCCATGTCTTGGCTATTGTAAATAGTGCTGCTGTGAGCATTGGGGTGCATGTATCTTTTCAAATTAGAGTTTTCTCCTGACATATGCCCAGGACTGGGTTTGCAGGATCACACAGTAGCTCTATTTTTAGGTTTTTAAGGAACCATCATACTGTTCTCCATAGTGGCTGTACCAATTTGTATTCCCACCAACAGTGTAAGAGGATTCCTTTTTCTCCACACCCTCTGCTGCATTTATTATTTGTAGACTTTTTGATGATAGCCACTCTGATCAGAGTACAGTGATAGCTCATTGTATTTTTGATTTATATTTCTCTAATAATTAGCGATGTTGAGCATGTTTTCATGTTCCTGTTGGCCATCTGTATGTCTTCTTTAGAGAAATGTCTATTTAGATCTGCTCATTTTTGATTGTGTTGTTTGCTTTTTTAATATTGGGCTATAAGGGCTGTTTGTATATTTTGGAAATTAATCCACTGTCAGTCTTATCATATGCAAATATTTTCTCCCATTCTCATTTGTTTATTTTTGCTTTTATTTCCATTACTCAGGGGATGAATCCAAAAAAAATATTGCTGCAGTTTATGTCAAGGAGTGTTCTGCCTGTGTTTTCTTCTAGGAGTTTTATAGTATCAGGTCTTACATTTAGGTCTCTAATCCATTTTGAGTTTATTTTTGTATATGGCGTTAGAGAATGTTCTAATTTCATTCTTTTACGCATAGCTGTCCAGTTTTCCCATCACCGCTTATTGAAGAGACTGTCTTTTCTCCATTGTATATTCTTGCCTCCTTTGTCATAGATTAATTAACCATAAATGAGTGGGTTTCTATGTTGTTCCATTGATCTATGTGTCTGTTTTTTTTGCCAGTACCATACTGTTTTGATTACTGTAGCTTAGTATTACAGTCTGAAGTCAGGGAGCCTGATTTCTCCAGATCCATTCTTCTTTATCTAGATTGTTTTGACTATTCAGGGTCTTCTGTGTTTCCATACACATTTTAAAATTTTTTGTGCTAGTTCTGTGAAAAATGCCATTGGTAATTTTATAGGGATTACGCTGAATCTGTAGATTGCCTTGGGTAATTAGGTCATTTTAACAATACTCATTCTTCTAATCCAAGAAAATTGTATATCTTTCCATCTGTTTGTGTCATCATCAATTTCTTTCATTAGTATCATATAATTTTCATAGTACCGGTCTTTTGCCTCCTCAGGTAGGCTTATTCCTAGGTATTTTATTCTTCTTGATGCAATGGTAAATGGGATTTTTTTCTTAATTTCTCTTTCTGATATATTGTTGTTAGTGTATAAAAATGCAACAGATTTCTGTATATTAATTTTGTATCCTGAAACTTTACCGAATTCATTGATGAACTCTAGTAGTTTTCTGGTAGCATTTTTAGGATTTTCTAAGTATAGTATCATGTCATTGCAAACAGGGACAGTTTTAGTTCTTCCTTTCCAAGTTGGATTAATTTTATTTCTTTTTCTTCTCTGATTGCTCTGTCTATGACTTCCAAAACCATATTGAATAAAAGTGACGAGAGTGGGCATACTTGTCTTCTTCCTAATCTTAGAGGGAATGCTTGTTTTGGTCATTTTTAAGAGATCTTTTATATTCTGGGTAATCCTTTGCTGGTGGTAAATATTGTAAACTGCTGCTCTGGAATTGCGTCTTGTGTTTTAATTTTGTTTACAGTAGCTTTTGTTATGCTGGATAATTTGTTACTGTAAATATATTAAATTTGGGGTTTTTTTCTTGGTCTTTTTTTGATATGCCTAAGAAATCTTTGCTTATTTCACAGTCAAAAGATATTCTCATATAATTGTTTCTAATTTTAGTTTTTCTTCTTAGTTTCTTCAGTATAACTGCAATGTATAGTCAGGTTTGGTGTGAAGTAGGAAGCGAACTTTTTTTTTCTTTTTTTAATATAGACAACTAGTTCTCTCAGCACAACTTAATGATTTAAGGAATAGTCCCAAATGACCTACTGATTTGTAATGCTGCTTTGGAAATGAATCAAATGTCCATATATGTGTAAATCTGTTTCAGGGTAATTAATTTTTTCCAATGGTTGAATTATGTATCTCTCTGTTAGTATTACTAGACTTAAATGTTATGACTTTATAATATTCTTTAATGGATCAAATTCTACCATCTTCTCCTCCATCTCAAAAATTATCCTATTTTTTTCCCTTATTCTTTCATGTGGCTTTTAAAAGTTTTGTGAAGGTCCATTTAGTTTGAATTCATATTAAATGTTTACCTAAAATCTTTATAATACTAAGAATTATATTCCATAATAACAAGGTATGTCTTTTGTGTATTTAAAAATATTTTGATAAAGTAATATAATTTTCCTCATAGACTTTTCATCAACTTTTAAATTTTAGGTTTATACTAAAATGATAAAGTCAAAAGTAAAGAAACTGGATTAATCCAGAATATCTGTGTCCAAATCTTAGCAGTACCACTTTATGTTTAACCTTGGAAAAATTAACATCACTGAAAAATTGACTACTCATTTATAAAATCAAAATAATAAATGCATCTACTCATAGCTTTGTTGTAATAATTAAATGAGTTAATAATTGTAAATTGCTTAGAATATCACTTACCACATAGCAAGCACTCAACAATTATTAACTATTATATGTCCATGTTGACATTCAGATGTCCACCACTCCAACCTCTATAAATGCCCATTTTTCTGCAAGATGTCTCCACGTGCAACAACCAAAGTGGCTTAGGACTCTATTCCTATGATAAGGCTGGTGTCATTGTGATTAGTCAGTGCCCAGTTAGAATGTTAAGGATTTGAGTCTTCTGTTGCTATTGTGAATAATCTTTGAATATTAAAGGATGTATCATGACACCATAGATTATTTTATGCTGATCTTTAAGCAACTAACGGTTGAAATTTTATCTTATTAATTACTAAACTCCATCTATATATATATTCACAGATTTTTATGACAAAATTTTGTATTTTCAAATAAGGACAGTTTAACTTTCTTTATTGGTTCATATATCGCTATTCAACTATGCATTTATTTTCATCTGAATGGATTAACTACAATTCCTAGTATAGTATTTAATCAGAACAATTCTAGGGAGAATTTTTGTTTTTTTCCTGACTTCATTTGGGGTGGTTAATTGATATATTTTAAGTAGGTTTTGATAAGTTCACTTATATATATTTTTAAAGAATTTTTTTTTGATGTGGACCATTTTTAAAGTCTTTATTGAATTTGTTAATATATTGCTTCTGTTTTATGTTTTGGTTTTTTGGCCACGAGGCATGTGTGATCTTAGCTCACCAACCAGGGATCGAACCCTCACCCCCTGTACTGGAAGGTGAAGTCTTAACCACTGGACCACCAGGAAGTCCCATGTTCACTTATATTTTTAAGTGAATTTTCTTTTCATGATTGAAAATTCAGTTTAATTAAATGTTTTCATTGGCATCTATAGACTCACTCATGTAATTTTCTTCTATTTTCTTTTAATATGTTATATCAAGCCATCCTTGCATTACTTAATTCTTTCTGTATAAACATATGCACACACTGCTGAATTCAACTTTCACATAGATTTTTTTGAGACTTTTATATCTATATTCATTAGTGAGTGTTAATGGGTTTTTTTTTGTTGTTTTTGTATAATGGTTTCATTTGCATTGTGAGAAAAGTCAATCAGCTTTTCCTTTTTTTCTGCCTCAAAAATTGTGTGCATGATGTTGTGCTTAAGACAACAACCAGGCATTTATATAGTTCTATTGATCAGAGCCAGGTTTGGTTAATCTTATCTGGGCTTGCTTATGCATCTGCAATCAGATGAAATACTGGCTACAGTTTGGCTGGGACAGGATGGCTTCAACTGGGGAAACTTGGCTCTGCTAGTGTTTCTCATATTTCACCAGGAGGCTAACCTGAGAATATTCTCATAGCAAAGGCAGAGGAGCAGCAGAAGAAATAAAAGTATGCAAATGCTTTTTTAAAGATGCTACCTGAATTCAATTTGTCTTGTCCCACTGGCCAAAGCAAGTCACATGACCCAGACAGAGTCAATGTGTGAAGTCATTACCAAAACACATAGATAAATAAAATTATGATAATTTGGTTAAAATCCACTCATAAGTTAAAAGTATAAGACATAAAATATGTGAACATAGGATCATGATCAGGATGCTATAGCTCTGATACAAGTAATGAAGAATAAATGATTTATTTAAGCCATATGATCAAAATAATTATAAAGGTACTAATGTTCATGGACACAAGAAGCTAATTCAATTCTATATTTATAAATATTTTTAAATGATAAAAGTCATAGTAGATATCATATAAATTAGGAGATTTATTACAATAAGATGCCTTTCCTTTAAAGAGAATTAGCAAAACATTTCTTCAAAAATGAGATTTTGGTGTTGTAATAGTGCCATAGGAGTGGGGGGATGGTGGAAAATTAATTCCAATTGAGTGATCCTGGGAAGAAAATAAGAATTGAAGGTGACATTGAGAGATGGTGTGTCACATCTTGAAATTCATCTATCTGGTACACATTAATCTCATATTCTTTAAGATAAGAATCACAATTTGATTCAGAGTGAGCATATTCTGAAAAAAAGAAAAAGAACACTTTGTAGTATTCCTGTCTCTGTGGGTGCCTGTGCATGGCCTAGTCTTACCTAATTCTTACCTAAGTCTTACTTAATTGTAAGTGGAAGTGGACGTCCACAATGCTGAGGCTTCAAGTAGCTACTGATTTTCAGTTAAAAAGTTACCAACAATTACATTTACAAAAGCACCAAAAACACTTAGTATTAAACTTAACAAAAATAGCAAACCTATTCAATGGGGAATGAAAAGTCTTTGCAACAAATGAAGCTGAAATAACTGGATAAATTTAGAAAAAAAAATGCACTGCAATCTCTACATTATACCATTCACAAAAATTAATTCAAGATATACATAAACATAAAGCTGAAAGTATAAGATTTCCAGAAGAAAATATAGAATATTTTTGCAACCTGAATGCAGGCAAAGACTTTATGAAAAAAACACTAAAGTATTAACCATATTCAATCAATAATTAAGTATGATAAATTGAAATTTAACAGAATTCCCACCTATTAGTGTGTGTATCAGATTGATAGATTAGATGGATATAGATATTAGAGATATGTATCCAAAATATATAATTAACCTTAATAATAAATAAATATAAAAGTTGGCAAAAAACTTTGGACAGACACTTCACAATAAAGATACACAGATAGCCAATCAACACATGAAAACTTGCTCAGCCCCTTATAGTCATCAGGGAAATATGAATTAAAACTATAATGATACACCATTACCTTCATCAAAGAATGACTAAAATTACAAAGATTGAAACATTAACAATTGTAGAGGATGAGGGATAACTGACATTCTCATACATTCCTGATGGGACTTAAAGAAAAGTAATAAATTAGTAAGTAGGCCACTAAGATAAAGGGCATCATAGTGGCCATTATGGAAAAAATTCAGAGGACTAGAAACCTATTTCTTAGTGATGTGCACTACAAAACGTGTCATAAAATCAATTAATGACTTGCTCAGTGATCAAAATAAAATCTAAGTTCTAACCATGACCCATAATGTCTTTGGCAGATGAATCCCCATTTGACTAGCCTCATCTCCTATTACTCTTTCCTTAATTTATTGTATTTTAGCCACACTTACCTCTGTTATTTCCTTACACACATTATTTTTTTCCCTGACTCAAGGTATCTTACAATATATTCTCTGTCTATTTAATGCTCTTTTCCCAGATCTCCTTATGGCTTAATTTCTGATTTTATTTATCTCTCTCCTTAAATTTCACCTTTACAGAAACAACTTTCCTGACATTCATTCTTTATCATATGATAGACTAATTATTCTCCATAAACATAATCACCACTCTTATCTATTATATAATCTATTTTATATTATCTGTCACACCTTACTAGAACATGAGCTGCATGAGGGATTGTATCTCTTTTGTTCACTGCTGTATTTCCAATGACTAGAGTGGTGCCTGGCACATATTAATCACCTATCAAGTGATTTTTGAAGAAAGGGATAAATGGTAATTAAAAATTTTGCATCTGGGGGAGTTGTTCTACTAAAACATATGGTTAAGGCTTTGTAACCATCAATATCTGTATTTTTAAGATCATTTTGCACATCTGATTTAAATACAAGATTTGCCTTTCTACATAATCCACAATATGGCCAAAGTAAATTATTAAGAAATAGCATCTGTACCATTTGTACTGATGTTAAAAAAAAATCATGAATATTCACATATTTTACCAAGGTCCTTAATTATCCTTAACAGGCGTTTTCAACACAAAAACACTTTTCCATCACATATGAGGATTTTATGGCTACCTATACACTAGTAAACATTTGGAGAAACTGATTACCACAGGGCATGCATGGTTGTAGCTCTTGGAGCTTTATTTGAGATCTAATTGTATTCAGAATTGTCAAAAAACAAATGGCCTCTGATTAAATTTAGGCCAATATTCCAGAGACATACTACTTCTTAATTAGAAAAAGAAAAATAATGCACACTTAAGAAATTATGTTCTATTTACACAATGGAATTTGTAACATTTCCACTTATAGAACAGTTTAGAATATTACGAGTATGGCATTTGATATATCGATAGCTATACATATAGATATCTCTTACTTGAAAGGAATAGAAGGTGGCTTCTGCTGATTAATATGAAAAATTAATTAAAGAAATATCCAGTAGCCACAGAAATTTGAAAAGAAATGAAAAAGCAGGCCCAAGAATGGGATCCTGTATGTTGACATAGAAGCTTTGGGAAGATCCTGGTGAAACTGGGGACAATCAGCCTTTAAATTCTGATGAATCTTCTCTGTCACTGGAAGAGGGCCCTGCATCCCCATCTACAGAAGTGGGTTCCCTATCCTCAGTGGTATTGACCTTTTTACCCACAGTACATGTTTCTTTACACTTGTGTCTGGGGGGCCAGACTGTATTGGTCTCCCCTGAGGCAGATGCCATGCAAGACGCTGCTGATTCTTCTCATAACCCAGGGCCAGCACTCTGTTTTGCTTCTAGACCTATAGCTAGACACAAGTCACTGCAGGTCCCTAAATTTGAGGTACAATGTGAGACCCATGAGTAGTAGTTCTTCAAAAGAACTACTAGAATTTTCTAATTTATACAGACAAAAAGCAGAGAACATGTGTGGGAATGGATAATAAGGGTATGGGATAATGGTGTTAGAAATATACAGTTGGACAGTAATTAATAATACAGGCTCACTAAACAAAGATTCTGGGTTCAGTGTTGCAGCTCAGGGGGTCAGAAAGGGCTCTAACTGTTTGTTTGGTTGCTTGGCTGAAACAAGGACCAAAATGTGGCCCACAGTGAGCGAGTTGGAAACACCCAACCCATGTTGGCTGAATGGAGAGGAAGGAATCCAGAGGCTTAGGGAGACTGGAATTTCAGAGTGTATTTGTCACTTCAGACCTACTCACTCCTACTGAGATGGTCCAGAAGACATAGCTTTTACTCGTACTGCTGGGGGAGCCCTGGCGTCCTTGAAGAGCTCTGTGATTGTTCTTCTCTGTACGCCAGTCCAGGCAATGGGAACTGCAGTCACTGGATAGGGAAACCTAAAACAGTGGGAGTAGCTGGGTACCTGGGCGGTGGGGGCCAAGTGGTGGCACTCAACTGCCAAAGGTCAGCTGGGCGTGGTTGCAGTGGTAGAACTGTCAAACAGCAATCAGATGAATCTCATTCATGCAGATCTATGGCATTGACTTGTTGATTCTGGTGTTCCTAGAAGTTGTTGCATCTGGGCCTCCCTACAACTGAAAATGAGGCCCAGGGCCTAGTGGACCTCTCTGGCCTTTGGAGGCAACAGAGTCCTCATTTGGGTGTGTTACATCTGTGACACTACAGACCCCTTTTGGAACATCCCTGAAGGACATGGTGAAGGGAAATCATCTCAGTGAGCAGAACTTGAAGCAGTGCACTTGATTGTTCACTTTGTTCTGCAGGAGAAATGGCCAGAGATGTGATTATACACTGATTCATGGGCTGTGGCCAATGGAATGACTGACATGCCAGGGATTTGAAAGGAACATGATTGAAAAATTGGTGACAAAGAAATTTAGGGAAAAGTTATGTAGATAAGCAACTCTGAATGGGCAAAAATATGAAGATATTTGTGTTTAATGTGAATGCTCAACAGACGGTGACCTCAGCAGAATATTTTAATGATCAAGTATATAGGTTGACCAGTTCTGTGGTACCAGTCACTTCCCACAGTCTCCCTTGTCATTGTCGAAAGGGCTCCCGAACAAGGTGGCACTGGTAGCAGGGAGGGAGGTTATTCATGAGCTCAACAACATGGACTTCATTAAGGCTGACCTGGCTGCAGCCATCACTGTGTACCCAGCCTGCCAGCAGCAGAGACCAGTGCTGAGCCCTCATACAGAACCAACCACTGGCATGATTAGCCAGCTGCCTGGTGACAGGTTCACTGCTTTCATCATGAAAGGGGCAGCATTTTGTCCTTACTGGAATAACACTTACTTTGGATATGGATTTGCCTTCCCTGTATGCAATACTTGCTGCTAAACTCTCATCTGCGAATTTACAGAACGCTTTATCCTGGTATTCCACAGATCGGAAACATTGCTCCTGATGAAAGAGCTCACTTCACAGGAAAATAAGTGTACCAATGAGTCCATGATCATGGTATTCACTGATCTATGTTTCCCATCATCCTGAAGTAGCTGACTCGATACAATCGTGAATGACCTTTTGAAGACTTAGCTGTAGTGTCAGATATGTGATAAAAACATGTAGGGCCGGGGCAAGGTTTTTCTAGAAGGCTGTATATGCTCTGAATCATTATCCAACCAGTACTGCTTCCCCCACAGCTAAGATTCACAAGTCCAGGACTCAAAAGGTATAAATGGGATTGGCATCACTTACTATTACATATACAAATGAAGACTTATTCATTTTCTAAGTCTGTGAGTCTGTTCCTGTTTTGTAAATAAGCTCATTTGTATCTTTATGGTTACCAGGGTGGAAGGGTAGGGAGAGGGATAGATTGATATCAGTTCTTAGTTTTACGGAACAGAAGGTGACTTGTGCTGATTAAACAGAAAATAATTAATTAAAAGCATATTGAGGGCTTCCCTGGTGGCGCAGTGGTTGAGAATCTGCCTGCCAATGCAGGGGACACGGATTCGAGCCCTGGTCTGGGAAGATCCCACATGCCGCGGAGCAACTGGGCCCATGAGCCACAACTACTGAGCCTGCGCGTCTGGAGCCTGTGCTCTGCAACAAGAGAGGCCGCAATAGGGAGAGGCCCGTGCACCGCGATGAAGAGTGGCCCCCGCTTGCCACAACTAGAGAAAGCCCTCGCACAGAAACGAAGACCCAACACAGCCATAAATAAATAAATAAACTGTCAACAAGTAAAAATAAATAAACACTATTATAAAAAAAAAAGATATTGAGATATAAAGACGGAGTCTTAAGGCCAAGCTTCAATTACAATGGCACAATCATGCTATAGACTTGATCCGATAAGAAAAACACTATTGCTGCTGAGAAGAGTCTTCCACCCACCCCAGTGCTGCCCTTCCAGGAATGCTACCTGTTAACTTCCACCGTCTCTGAAAGCTAGAGGCCTCCATCCCATCTCTGTCAATAAAATGGATTCCAAGTGAAACTTCCTTCTTTCTCTTCTTTTATTTAAAGTCATCAGAGGAAGCCTAAGAAGGTTTCTTCCTTCTCTTTTACTCCTTGCAGAAGTCAGTCCACTTGGTGGATTCAGATCCCCAGCAGGTGACTTGGCCACCTAAAGGACTGAGGAACTATGTTTTGTGGATTCAGTTTTGGAGAGAATGGACCGATAGTGTAGAAATTATTACAAATAAAAGCAGGAGTAATGGAAAGGTAGAAAACCCTACCACCAGGGCTGTATCATTTTTTTAGTTGAAGTATAGTTGACTTACAATGTAGTGCTAATTTCCGCTATACAGCAAAGTGACTCAGTGATACCATATATACATTCTTTTTTTCATATTCTTTTCCATTATGGTTTATCCCAGGAGATTGGATATAGTCCTCTGTGCTATACAGTAGGACCTTGCTGTTTATCCATTTTAAATGTAATAGTTTGTATCTGCTAACCCCAACCTCCCACTGCATCCCATAACTCCCTCTCCCTTATCAGCCACAAGTCTGTTCTCTGTGTCTGTAAGTCTGTTTCTGTTTCATAGATAGGTTCATTTGTGCCGTATTCTAGATTCCACATATAAGTGATATCACATGGTGTTTGTCTTTCTCTTTCTGACTTACTTCACTTAGTATGATAATCTCTAGTTGCAATAATGCTGCAAATGGTATTATTAGGTTCTTTTTTATGGCTGAGTAGTATCCATTGTATATACCATATCTTCTTTATTCATTTATCTGTCAATGGACATTTATGTTGTTTCCATGTCTTGGCTATTGTGAATAGTGCTGCTATGAGCATAGGATTGCATGTATCTTTTTGAATTAGAGTTTTATCCAGATATATGCCCAGGAGTGGGATTGCTGGATCATACAGTGTTTCCATATTTAGTTTTCTGAGGAAGCACCATACTGTTTTCCATAGTGGCTGCACCAACTTACATTTCCACCAACAGTGTAGGAGGGTTCCCTTTTCTCCACACCCTCTCCAGCATTTGCTATTTGTAGACTTTTTAACGATGACCATTCTGACTGGTGTGAGGTGTTATCTCATTGTAGTTTTGATTTGCATTTCTCTAATAATTAGTGATGTTGAGCATCTTCTCATGTGCTTTTTGGCCATCTGTATGTCTTCTTTGGAAAAATGTCTGTTAAGGTTTTCTGCCCATTTTCTGATTGGGTTGTGTTTTTTTTGTTGAGTTGTATGAGCTGTTTGTATATTTTGGAGATAAGTCCTTGTCTGTCGTATCATTTGCAAATATTTTCTCCCATTCTGTGGGTTGTCTTTTCTTTTTTTTTTTTTTTATGGCTTTCTTTGCTGTGTAAAAGCTTGTAAGTTTGATTAGGTCCCATTTGTTTATTTTTGTTTTTATTTCTATTGCTTTTGGAGACTGACCTAAGAAAACATTGATACGATTAATGTTGGATAATGTTTTGCCTGTGCTCCTTCTAGGAGTTTTGTGGTGTCATGTCTTATGTTTAAGTCTTTAAGCCATTTTGAGTTTATTTTTGTGCATGGTGTAAGGGTGTGTTCTAACCTCATTGATTTACATCCTGCTGTCCAACTTTCCCAGCACCACTTGCTGAAGAGACTGTCTTTTTCCCATTTTATATTCTTTTTTTTTTTTTTTTTCGGTATGCGGGCCTCTCACTGTTGTGGCCTCTCCCGTTGCGGAGCACAGGCTCTGGACGTGCAGGCTCAGCGGCCATGGCTCATGGGCCCAGCCGCTCCGTGGCACGTGGGATCTTCCCGGACCAGGGCACGAACCTGTGTCCCCTGCATCGGCAGGCGGACTCTCAACCACTGCGCCACCAGGGAAGGCCTGTCTACCACTTTTTAACCCTAAATTTCACTCTCTCATATCTTATACCTTGTCTTATATTATTTTTGTAGGTTTCTAATTTGATTATTATGATCAATACACAATGGAATTCCTGATCTTTAGTTGTATTTACCTCATATCTGACTTCCACACTTTGACTGAATGATTTATGTACAAAGTAAATCTGCATTTGTCATCATTTTTCTTAAAATTCTCTTAGGACATGGCATGAGCCCATTTGCAGGATTTATCAAGCCCTATCCACTCTCTCCACCATTAGCTCTCACCTCTATGTCACATTTTTGCTTTGATGTTACCAAACTACTAAAGTTTTCAATGCACACATCCACTTCCTTGTCTCAATTTGTTCTCTTTGTTCCCTCTTTCTGGACAACTTTTAATCAGAACACTAGGTTTTGTCATCCTTATTCTTTAACACTCAGCTAAGTTGTTTCCAATTGTAATGAGATGTCTTTGGCAGCTCTGACCTATCTTAGACTTCCCAGCCAGTAATAAGTGCCTCTTCCACAATGTCACAGTGTACTGGGCGTGTCTCCTACGTTATATAGAGCATATTTACATCTGTTTTCTGTTGCTTTGCCTGTTCCATGTCATATGACAAGCTCACTTGGAAATGCCCATTTACTATATATACAGAATCAGCTGAAGCAATGTCAGTTGTCATGGTTCCACAGTTAGGTTGAAAGGAACTTCCACCTTATTCCTGTTTTCTCCTCATCCTATTCCCTCACTTCATTGTTACCACAACATGTTCATAACATCCCTAGGTCTTTCTCAACCCGTAATGTCTGACTTTTGATATGTTTATTTATTTTGAAAGATGTACCAACTTTTCCAAATAAATTGTCTATATAAAAGCAAAGAAGGCCATATATGTAAACTTTTACTGCTTTAAAGATAAAAAGTGCTAACATTTTAACTTGAAACTGTGGATTAGGTATAAATTTTTAACTAGGATAAAAGTAGATTATAAAATATTAAAGTTGTGTCAAAATGACAGTTAACTAATAGTCCTTAGAGTTAAAAGCTATCGGTTGCTAGCTATATTAAGAAATTATATGTCATTGAAACAAGTTTCTGGTGTCAAGTACAGTATTATTTAATCAAAAAGAAAATTCTCTCACTTAAATTCAGATGTAATAATGAATTACATTCTCTTTTGCATAACAAAACACATGTTTTATTCTGTTCGAACATGAGTGACACATACTTGAAATATGTTAAGTATAGGTAAAAGAAAGGATAATACCAGTGACAAGAAAAGAAGTTGGCTTCCTTTTCCTCAGAATAATAATGTAAAAGACTACCTAGTATAATTTTAAAATATTTATATTTTTCTAGTTTTTATTAATGAAATATTGTCAACTATTTTTTCCAATTTTTTTATTGTGGTGAACTATGCACAACGTAAAACTTACCATCTAAACCACTTTTAAGTGTACCATTTACTGGTATTAAATACATTAGTAATGTTCTATTATCACCACCATCCATTGCCATAGTTCTTTTCATATTGTAAAACTGCAACTCTATACCCATTAAAAAATACCCCCCTTCTCCAGTTTCCCCCAGCCCCTGACAACCACCATTAATACTGTTGTGGACATTAGTGTGCAAATATTTCTTGGAGAACCTGCTTTCAATTCTTTTGAGTATATACTAGAAGTGGAATTACTGAATCATATGGTAATTATATTTTTAACTTTGATAAATCACCATTCTGTTTCCCACAGTGGCTGTATTATTTTACTTTCCTACCAGCTGTGCATGAGAGGTCCAATTTCTCCACATCCTCAATAACACATTATTTTCTGTTTTGGTTTTTTGCATGTTTATTTGTATTTTTCTTTTAGTAGCCAATGTATTGGATATGAGATGTTAGTTTTGATTTGTATTTCCCTAATGATTATTGACGTTGAGCTTCTTTTCGTGTGCTTATTGGCCGTTTATATATTGTCTTTGGAGAACTATCAAGTCCTTTGCCTATTTTTAAATTGGGCTGTTTCCTTACTTGGTGTTGAGATTTAGGAGTTCTCTATATATTTTGGATATTAACCCTTTACCAGATACATGATTTACAAATATTGTCTTTCATTCTATGGGCTACCTTTTTTACTCTGTTTATAGTGTAATTTTGAAAATAGGTTTTATTTTTTAGAGCAATTTTAGATTCACAGCAAAACTGAGCAAAATGTACAGAGATTCCGCATCTACTTCCCGACCCTACTCACGTAAAAACTCACTCATCAGCAACGTCTCCCGCCACAGTGGTACATCTGTTACAGTTGGTGAACCTACATTGATACATCATTGATACATCACACATCACGGAAAGTCCATAGTTTACTTCACAGTTCACTCTAGGTGCTGTACATTCTATAGGTCTGGACAAACGTGTAATGACATTTATCCATCGTTATAGTATCCTACAGAGTATTTTCACTGTACTTTCCTCTCTTCTCTGCCTATTGATCCCTTCCACCCCCTACTCCCTGGCAACCACTGATTTTTTTTTTACTGTTACAGTAGTTTTGTCTTTTCCAGAATGTCATATATTTGGAATCATATAGGATATAGCCTTTTGAGAGTGCCTTCTTTCACTTACTAAAATACATTTAAGTTTCCTGCATTATTTTTTCATGGCTCGAGAGCTCATTTCTCTTTTAGCTCTGAATAATATTCTATTATCTGGATGTACCACTTTTCACATGAATTCACCTACTGAAGGCACATTATTTCTTCCAAGTTTTGTCAGTAACAAATAAAGCTGCTCTAAATACCACATGCAGGTTCCTGTGTGGACATAAGTTTTCAAGCCCTGTGGGTAAATACCAAGGTGTGTGATCTCTGGCTGGTGTGGTGAGACTATGTTCATTTTTCAAAGAAACCTCCAAACTGTCTTCCAAAGTAGCTGCACCATTTTACATTCCCGCCAGCAATGATTAAGAGTTTCTGCTGATCCACATTCTTGCCAGCGTTTGGTGTTGCCAGTGTTCCGGATTTTGGCCATTCTAATAGGTATATGGTAGTATCTCATTGTTGTTTTAATTTATCTGATGACATATGATTGGAACATCTTTCTATATGCTTATTTGCCATATTTGTATCTTCTTTGGTAAGGTGTCTATTCAGATCTTGTGCCTACATTTTAATTGGCTTGTTTTCTTTTTCTTACTGTTGAATTTTCGGAGTTCTTTGTATATATTGGATAACAGTCGTTAATTAGATGGCTTTTGCAAATAGTTTCTCCCAGTCTGTGGCTTATCGTCTCATTTTCTTGTCAGTGTGTTTCACAGAATAGTTTTTAATTTTAATGAGAGCCAGCTTACTAATTCTTTCTTTCATGGATCATGCCTTTGGTGTTGTATCTAAAAAGTTATTATCAAAAACTAAGATCATTTAGGTTTTCTCCTATGTTATCTTTATAAATTTTATAGTTTTGCATTTTACATTTATGTCTGTGAATGATTTTGAGTGAACTTTCGTGAAGGGTATAAGATCCATGAACACAGGATGTCTTTCCGTTTTTTAGATCTTTAAAAGTTTCTTTATTTTAAATTAATTTTTATTGGAGTATAGTTGATTTACAATGTTGTGTTAGTTTCTGCCATACAGCAAAGTGAATCAGTTATACATATATATATATATCCACTCTTTTTTAGATTCTATTCCCATATAGGTCATTATAGAGTATTGAGTGGAGCTCTGTGTGCTATACAGTAGGTTCTTGTTAGTTACCTATTTTATATATAGTAGTGTGTATACGTCATTCCCAATCTTCCCATTTATCCCTCCTGCGCTCTGCCCCTTGGTAATCATGTTTGTTTTCTACATCTGTGACTCTATTTCTGTTTTGTAAATAGGTTCATTTGTACCAATTTTTTGGATTCCACATATAAGTGATATCATATGATATTTGTCTTTCTCTGTCTGACTTACTTCATTCAGTATGACAATCTCTAGGTCCACCCATGTTGCTGCAAATGGCAGTATTTCGTTCTTTTTTATGGCTGAGTAGCATTCCATTGTGTATGTGTACCACATCTTTATCCATTCCTCCGTCAGTGGACATTTAGGTTGCTTCCATGTCCTGGGTATTGTAAATAAGGTTGCAATGAACACTGGGTACATGTATCTTTTTGAATTATGGTTTTCTCTGATATATGCCCAGGAGTAGGATTACTTGATCATATGGTAGCTCTATTTTTAGTCTTTTAAGGAACCTCCGTACTGTTCTCTATAGTGCCTGTCAGACAGAGAAATATGTTGCAAATGAAGGAACAAGATAAAAGTTTCTTTGAATAGGGCTTCCCTGGTGGCGCAGTGGTTGAGAGTCCGCCTGCCTCTGCAGGGGACACAGGTTCGTGCCCCGGTCCGGGAAGATCCCACATGCCGCAGAGCGGCTGGGCCCGTGAGCCATGGCCGCTAAGCCTGCGCGTCCAGAGCCTATGCTCCGCAACAGGAGAAGCCACAACAGTGAGAGGCCCACGTACCGCAAAAAAAAGGAAAAAAAAGTTTCTTTGAATAATGATTTGTAGTGTTCAGTATAAAAGTCTTGGGACTTTCCTGGTGGTCCAGTGGTTGAGACCCTGCCTTTCCAATGCAGAGAGCCTGGGTTCAATCCCTGGTCAGGGAACTGAGATCTCACATGCCGTGTGGTGTGGCCAAAAACAAAAGCACCTTACAATTATTTAAATTATTTCTAATTATCTTATTTTTTATGCGTTTATAAATAAAGTTATTTTCTTTTTTTTTTAATCTAATGTGCATACCTTGGATAAATCCCACCTGGTTATTGTGTGTAATCCTTTTTTATTTTGATGTTCCTGAATTTGGCTTGCTGGAATTTTTTTAAGGATTTTTACATGCATATTCATAAGATATATTAGTTTGTACTTTTATTTCTTGTAATGCCTCTGGTTTGATATTAGGGTAATGCTGGCCTGATCTAATGTGTTGGGAAGTGTCCCCCCTTCTTCTGTTTGTTTGGTTGAGTTTGTAAAGAGTTAATTTGTCTTTAAATGATTGGCAGAATTCACAAGTGAAGTCATTAGGAACTAGGCTATTTTTCATAGAAAATTATTTGCTTTGAATTCAGTTTCTTGTAGTTCACTTCAGATTTTCTATTTGCTTTGGGGTCAATTTTGGAAGTTTCTGTCTTTATAGAATTGGTCGATTTCACAAGGTTACTGAATTTGTTGACATACAGTTGTTAATACTGTTCACTTTAATCTTTTTTTTCTTTCACTTTTGTAAGGTAATGATGGCCTGTCTTTCATATCTGAATTTTTAAAAATATTTTCTTTTTTTTTCTAATCAGTCTAGCAAGAAGTTTGGAACATTTTTGATCTGTGCTTGTTATAACTGATTTTCTCTGCTGTTTTCTATTCTCCAGTTTATTAATTCTGCTCTTCGCTGTTGGGATGTCATCATCTACAGCCTGCTAGGCTGCTCTGCAGTTGTTCCTCACAATTGCATGTCCCCTGCACAGGTGGCTCTAGTTATTTGAGGGAGAATAATCCCAGTCCCCAGCACCAAGTTCAGACCAGAATATTCCCTGCTTTGGTACTCTTCCATGTTCAACCATTGCTCCTCTAAGCATAGGGATTCTGTTACGTGACAAGGTTAGAATAAGTTTCCTGTAACAACTACTTTCTCTGTCCAAATTTGTCATTCTTCTCAGATCCTTAAGGCCTTTTCTTAACCTAGAATTATCTGTTTACATTATTACTTTTCTTTTGGCAATTTTATTTTTAAGAGATTTATTACCCACCTTTGACACTGTGCCTGAGTGGAGCCAATATTTAGTCCCAGGACACAGGATTTTGTAAAGAATTTTCTTTCCACTCAAAATACTGTGAACTTTTCATGCAGATTAGTCAGACCCCATCACTTAAATCTTTGCAAACCAGAGATTTCAGGAACTGGCGATCATAAAAGAGTCATATTAGAATCCATTGTGCCCTAATCTCTTATTAGTATTGGCCTAAGAACTTTAAATTTGCCTAAAGAATTATCATAGGTCAGCTTCTCTTGATTAAAACAAAGGAAAAACAAAAGCATGCAAGGAAGTTAGACCATTTTTCTCTCCCGTTATTCTTGAAACCTGCACTCCTGGATGTATATTGCTCACTGGGCTTTCCAGTGTCATGGACTACCATGTTTAATACAAGAGTCTTAAGTGAAAATAGATGAAAGAAAATAATCTCCTCACTTATTTTCACACTGCATATTTTTCCTGCCCTAAACTTAAGCCCAATGAAATTCTTAACCAGAGTTTTACTGAATCTCTGTCATTTGGCCTACACTCCCTCTGAAGCTAATTGGTGACTATTCCCCACCAGGAAATTTAACTGCAATTCCTGAAATGATGATATACATTCATAGTGCAATCATTAATTCTGAGTCAGTTTTACTGGGAATCGATAGATGAGAAAACTCAATTCTTTTTATTTATTTTTTAAATTCTTATTGGAGTATAGTTGCTTTACAGTGTTGTGTTACTTTCTACAGTACAGCAAATTGAATCAACTATATGTATACATATATCCCCTATTTTTTGGATTTCCTTCCCATTTAGGTCCCCACAGAGCATTCAGTAGAGTTCCCTGTGCTAACAGTAGGTTCTCATTAGTTATCTCTTTTATATATAGTAGTGTACATATGTCAATCCCAATCTCCCAATCCATCCCACCACCTCTTCACCCCTTGGTATCCGTACATTTGTTCTCTACGTCTGTGTCTCTTATTTCTGCTTTGCAAATAAGTTCAACTATACCATTTTTCTAGATTCCACATATATGCATTAATATACGATATTTATCTCTTTCTGACCTACTTCACTCTGTATGACAGTCTCTAGGTCCATCCACATCTCTACAAATGAACCAGTTTCGTTCCTTTTTATGGCTGATTAATATTCCATTGTATATATGTACCACACCTTCTTTATCCACTCCTCTGTTGACAGACATTTAGGTTGCTTCCATGTCCTGGCTTTTGTAAATAGAGCTGCAGTGCACATTGGGGTGCATGTATCTTTTTAATTATGGTTTTCTCCGAGTATATGCCCAGGAGTGGGATTGCTGGGTCATATGGTAGAACACTCTTTGATATAAATTACAGCAAGTTCTTTTTTGACCCACCTCCTAGAGTAATGAGAATAAAAACAAAAATAAACAAATGGGACCTAATTAAACTTAAAAGCTTTTGCACAGCAAAGGCAACCGTAAACAAGACGAAAAGACAACCCTCAGAATGGGAGAAAATATTTGCAAACGAAACAACAGACAAAGGATTAATCTCTAAAATATACAAACAGCTCATGCAGCTCAACATCAAAGATACAAACAACCCAATCCAAAAATGGGCAGAAGACCTAAATAGACATTTCTCCAAAGAAGACATACAGATGGCCAACGAACACATGAAAGAATGCTCAACATCACTAATTAATTATTAGAGAAATGCAAATCAAAACTACAATGAGATATCACCTCCCATTGGTCATAATGGCCATCATCAGAAAATCTACAAACAGTAAATGCTGGAGACGGTGTGGAGAAAAGGAAACCCTCTTGCACTGTTGGTGGGAATGTAAATTGATACAGCCACTATGGAGAACAGTATGGAAGTTCCTTAAACAACTAAAAATAGAACTATCAATTCTATTTTTTAAAATTTTAATATGTAATTACATTGTGCATGAAGCTAAACATTTTCCCATGTACCTTTATTATTTTCCATTACTACAACAACTATTTATTGGAAATCTACTGTTCTTAGGAATTATCTTAGGTAGCAGAAATATAAAGTCATGTATGCTGTCTCTGACAGTTAATACCTTTGTGAAAATAAATGTATATTCAAGGGGACAATAAGTATGAAAGAAACACTCCAAGCCTTTGTGCTTTTATATTTACCATATTCTTCCATTTTAACAAAAGATTACTAAAATTAAATTTTAATCATTAAAATTCAGGAATAATACTGTGAATCAGGCATAATTTGAAATTGGTAAGAATTCTTGCAAAGAAAACTATGCATTCTTTATGCTCTAATGGCAATACCATTTAATGATAACAAAAATATTATTACTGGCAGAAAAAAAATGAGTTAACATTAGTGTTTTAAAACCACTGACATGTTTAATTCTACATATCCAGGTCAGTTAATTCACTGATTTACTATTGTTTAAATATGGTATAAATTATTTAAAGTGTTGTAGGCTTTTACTCATATATTATTTCATAATAAAGCCACAGAGAGTATAAAAATTGTTATACCAATCAATTAATGAGCTATGCTGATAAGATTCAAATGTATGTACATAACCTATAAAAGAGAAAGTTAAGTTCATTCTGTATGTTGCATATACCACTTCTAAAATATTAGCTTACCAATTTATTATTTTAAACAAATTGATCATGAAAATGCTAATACTTGTTTAGTGTGATATAAAAATAATAAAGGAGTGTATTGTTTATAAGTTTTTAAAACTTGTTTTATAAGTGTACTTTTAAAGTTCTTTTCTATTTCTTTTAAAAGTGAAACATCAATAACATTGTCATTTTCACATTTAAGGTCCACATGGACTTTTTTTTTCCTACTATTCTGTAGAAAATCAAAGGTTCTAGAAGGGCGACCCATACTTCCTGCTGTTGCTCTTGAACCAATGGCAATTATTTTCATTGTAGGTTAATACGGCACCAACATCTCAGCATATATTTTGACAGCTGAAACTTTGCCATTTAAAGGTTACAATCTCTTTTTTGAGAGGAAAACAGAGAAGCTCTTCCATCTTACAAGACATTTTCTAACTTTCCGAAATATGTGAGAATATCATTAAATCATAAAACCCTTCAATTTAAGGTATCACAATTTGGGTTTTTTTTTTTTTTTTCATCATGAACCTAATAATTAATCTATGTTCATTGTCGAGTTGAATGTAAGATAAATGATTAAAAAAATAACTGAAGGGCTTCCCTGGTGGCGCAGTGGTTGAGAGTCCGCCTGCCGATGCGGGGGACGCGGGTTCGTGCCCGGGTCCGGGAGGATCCCACATGCCGCGGAGTGGCTGGGCCCGTGAGCCATGGCCGCTTAGCCTGCTCGTCCGGAGCCTGTGCTCCGCAACGGGAGAGGCCACAACAGTGAGAGGCCCGCGTACCACAAAAAATAAAAAAATTTTTTTTAAAAATAACTGAAAACTTAGAAAAATACTCAAAACACTAACCACTGTATAATGAGATACTCAAAATCATTAGTATTCAGGGGAAAAAAAGGAAATAAATTCA
This sequence comes from Aethalodelphis obliquidens, assembly GCF_003676395.1. Classification (NCBI taxonomy): domain Eukaryota; kingdom Metazoa; phylum Chordata; class Mammalia; order Artiodactyla; family Delphinidae; genus Aethalodelphis; species Aethalodelphis obliquidens. Next base: position 6,486,930 of record NW_020837968.1, read on the forward strand.
ATACTGAGATATTATTTTATCCTTGTTGGACTGGCAAAAATTCAAAAGCTGAATGGCACTAAGTATTTCTAAGGGTATAAGATCTTACATATCTTATAAGACATGTAAGATCGTTCATGTACATCAAGTAAGAGGGAACGTTTTAGAGATAACAATGAATATGTTAATTAGCTTGACTGTGGTAATCGGCACACCGGTATACTTCTATCAAAACATCACATTGCAGGGCTTCCCTGGTGGCGCAGTGGTTGAGAGTCTGCCTGCCTATGTAGGGGACACGGGTTCGTGCCCTGGTCCGGGAAGATCCCACATGCCATGGAGCAGCTGGGCCCGTGAGCCATGGCCGCTGAGCCTGCACGTCTGGAGCCTATGCTCCGCAACGGGAGGGGCCACAACAGTGAGAGGCCCGTGTACTGCAAAAAAGCAAACAAACAAACAAAAAAACACATCACATTGCACAACTTAAATATATTCAGTTTTTAATTTGTCAATCATCCCTCATTAAAGCTGGGAGAAAAAAAAGAATAATGTGCCTTGAACTGAGTGGAATGAGTAACTTAACTCTTGCTAATTGAGATACAGGAAAAAAAAGTGCAAAAGACGGAAAGGAAAATTAGTTGATTAGAAAATACAAAATTATAAGTAATACATTAGACAGTACCCAAAATCATGCTACCAAGAAAAAATTAAAAGAAACAAATATTATTTGTTAAATTCTTTCCAACATGTAGTTTTAAGTGTCCTTATTAATAGCTGTCACTATCTCTCTCTACCCATCCAGCCATACCTATAACTGTATATTTTAGAACTTTATACAGATACTTTTATATACATGACTGTTAAGATGATGTTCTCCCATATGGCAATAGACTTAGAATTATCTTTTCTTGATCAGCAAGTTGTCCTTTGGGGATATTTTGGAGAGTAGGCAATTTCTATCTTGGTGTTTCCAGTAAAATCCAATAGAGAAACTTTTGCCACTGTTCAGAAACAGTGTAATCCCCTAAGGACCCTTGACTTAAATATGAGGATCTCTCTGTGTTGCAGCGTTGAGGCAAATTTCACAATAGATATGGGCTCTGATTTCCTTTCATCAGTCTTCCAAATGCTAAGTTTACTTTGTCTCCTACAAATTATAAATCCCATCTCATTGTGACCATCACACAGGGACAGGATGGACCCCCATCCAAAATTTGGTTCAGATATTGAGACTAAATATGCCACACACACCAATAGGGCATGAAAGGTATACTATTTACATAATAAGGTTTTCCAAGAAGGACAAGGCAAGCCTACCAAGCTGGTCCAAAGGTAGCTTGAGAAGGTAGTGAAAGAAGACTGACTTAGGTTTTTTATTGTGATTAGGGGATGGGGCTGGGATCTGTCTGTGGGCAGGGGCTTGCACGGTTTAAATCACCCACTGGTGTCAAAGATGAGAGCATGCAGGGAGAGGAGAAGAGAGAGGAGTGAGGCTTAGAAGCTGTCAGCAGTTGAACATTAATAACTGGAGTCAGACTCTATTACAAATACTGTTTTTTTCCTCTATCTTTTCAGTTTCTAGTGTAAGACTCTAAGATGAAGTTCCTAAAGAAATGAACATGTATAGTGTCTGATAAGTCATCTCTTGATCCAGCTAGACATTCTCCCACCAGTGTCTTCACAGGACAAAACTTACCTTGGGATACCTATTGAAACCTTATGAGGGGAGTCAGGGAATCTTATAATTCCATGGCCCGGAGAATGACACAGAGCCTACACACCAGCAGGAACCCACATGGGGAGCTCAGTTCCTAAAACTCTTCATCCAAGGAACATAAACTTATCTTTGCAAAAAGTTATTTTGCAACAAATTCCAAATTTATATCAAATGGCTTTCTATTCTACTCCAAGTAACCAACTCAGATTACATAGCTTCACCTACTTCTAGACCGCTATCCAGGTTTGTTTGAAAAATCTATTCCAGAGGGCCAGGGCAGAAGAATAAATCACTGGACTACCTTATATTGACCAACTTCATGGTCAGAATGAAGCCTTTCTTATTTATAAGAAACCCAAGCTTCAAGGACTTGGACTTCCCAGCGCTGGTGCTATATGCTGATGCTGATTTTTGAGAACACTAAATGAGAAAATATTATTGAGAAATATAGCACCTTTGTAAAGAATATATAAACAATATCACATTATTGACTGGAGACATTATCAATACGTTTTTAGAGAGAGATACAATTAACATCACCGTGTTAAGTTGTTAGAGCCTAAAATTGATCAAGCGTTCATTATACAATTTATGATTGTCGTTATCTTTTCACATTTTGCTCCGTTAGGTTTTTGTTCCAGCCTTGTGTAAACAATAAACACAAGCTTATTATTGTAAAATTTTCAAAAACGATGCATCGCAAAATTTTGAGTGAAGAATTTTTCGGTGAATTTTATGCAGATACTTTCTCTGATTGTCTGAGTGACATACATACTAGTCTCAGAAGATTATAGTTCTTCAGAATATAGTTCTGATTCAGACAATGTGAATATTACACCAACAAAAGGACAAAAAACCTTAGTGATTGATTCTGATACATAAGGAAAGTGAAAATGAAACTCACAGTGCTGGAGAATGCTCCTTTGCTTCTACAGAAAAGTGGATTGAAGACAATATTTCACTAAAATTCGAAGACGTCATAGGTGTGTCACAGGTGTAACTATTGCATGTAATAACCTGCAAAGTGTTAGTGAAATAACAGAATTAATTTTTGGTAATGACTTTTTTTTAATTTTATTTATTTTTTTTTTTTAACATCTTTACTGCAGTATAATTGCTTTACAATGGTGTGTTAGTTTCTGGGTAATGACTTTTCTGAGTTGGTCACTTCTCAAACAAACTTTTGTCAACAACAGAATGAAAAATCATATAAAAAGCATATAAGGCTTTAAAATGGACTGATGTAACCAATAGTGACAGGAAGAAGTTTCTTGTATTAATAATTTTGATGGGACAAATAATGTCACACTGGAAAGGATATTGGTCGACTGATCCCTGACTTGAAACACCTATCTTTCCAAAGATTCTGACGAGAAGAAGCTTCAAACAAATAATGACATTTCTTCACTTTGATGACAACTCAGAAACTCTACTTCCTGCAGACAGAATTTCAAAAGTTAAACCTCTTTTGGATTATTTTCCACCAAAATTTCAATCGGTCTATATACCCAAACAAGAGCTATCACTTGATGAGGCAATGATAAAGTGGAGAGGATGACTCAAAACCTATAATCCCAGAAAACTTACAAAATATGGAATTTTGGTCAGGCTGGTTAGTGAAAGTGAAGCTGGATATATATGCAACCTTGAGATTTTCATGGGTGAAGGAAAGAAACAATATTGTTGGTCCAACGACCTTTTCCTGGTTCATGGCACCATATTTATCAAGACAATTATTACAGCAGTGTGTCCACATCTGAAATATTGTTGAAAAAACCAGAGTTTGTGGGACTATAAGAGAGAATTGTGGTCTACCAAACCAATTAAAGGAGAAACCTAAAAATCTACAGAGGGAAGAAATGACATTCTTATGGAAGTGAGAAGTGATTCTTCTTATATGGAAAGACAAGAGGCTAGTCCACACGGTGACAACTACTCATGACACCTCCATAGCATCTACAGGAAAGGAAGACAGGAGGACTTCAGATAACTAAGCCCATTTGAATATTAGAGTATAATAAATATATGAAAGGCGTTGATGGATCTGATCAATATCTGGCAAACTTCAAATATCCTCTGGAAAACTCGAAAATGGTATAAGAAAGTGTGTTTCTATTTGAGTAATTGTGGTTTATTCAATGCATTTAAAATTTATGTATTTTTTTGAATTTTATTTATCTTTTTTTACACAGCAGGTTCTTATTAGTTATCTATTTTATACATACTAGTGTATACATGTCAATCCCAATCTCCCAGTTCATCCCACCACCCCCCACCGCTACTTTCCCCCTTTGGTATCCATACGTTTGTTCTCTACATCTGTGTCTCTATTTCTGCCTTGCAAACTGGTTCATCTGTACCATTTTTCTAGATTCCACATATATGCGTTAATATACAATATTTGTTTTTCTCTTTCTGACTTACTTCACTCTGTATGACAGTCTATAGATCCATCCACGTCTCTACAAATGACCCGATTTTGTTCCTTTTCATGGCTGAGTAATATTCCATTGTATATATGTACCACATCTTCTTTATCCATTCATCTGTTGTTAGGCATTTAGGTTGCTTCCATGACCTGGCTATTGTAAATAGTGCTGCCATGATCATTGGGGTGCATGTGTCTTTTTGAATTATGAGTTTCTCAGGGTATATGCCCAGTAGTGGGATTGCTGGGTCATATGGTAGTTCTATTTTTAGTTTTTTAAGGAACCTCCATACTGTTCTCCATAGTGGCTGTATCTATGTACATTCCCACCAACAGTGCAAGAGGGTTCCCTTTTCTCCACATCCTCTCCAGCATTTGTTGTTTGTAGATTTTCTGAAGATGCCCATTCTAGTTGGTGTGAGGTGATATCTCATTGTAGTTTTGGTTTGCATTTCTCTAATAATTAGTGATTTTGAGCAGCTTTTCATGTGCCTCTTGGCCATCTGTATGTCTTCTTTGGAGAAATGTCTGTTTAGGTCTTCTGCCCATTTTTGGATTGGGTTGTTTGTTTTTTTAATATTGAGCTGCATGAGCTGTTTATATATTTTGGAGATTTTATTGTAGCCTTAATGCACAGAATAAAATGACTTACAAGCAATTTTTGCTAGCAGCAGCTAGAGAATGGGTAACTGACCATTCTGGTGAATGTGGTGGTAGTCCCACACCTGGACTTTCTTGTGGCATTTCTAAAAGAGCCCCCCACAAAGATCCACCTTGTCGACTATCAGGTAAAATAAAAGAACATATTCTAGAGGAAATAATACCCACAGGACTAAAAAACATTGCCGCCAGAAAGTGTAGAGTCTGCTCTTCCAGGGGAAAGTGCAGTGAAATACGGTATGTTTGTAATAGAAGTTCTGATGTTCTGTTCCCCTGCACAGAGGTGCCTGCTATACCACCTATCACACTCTAACGAAATATTAGAATGCTTTAGTAAGATGTGTACAATGTTTCAAATAAATACATGAAGTGCAGAAAAAGTTGTTGATATTTCCTCAAATGCAGGTGTTTCAATACTCACAGTACAAATCACCGGCCACGGGCATTAGTTTCCGCAAAAATCCCCCTCTCAATAATGTGATATCGTGATGATCTGGTGTTGGTCTGGGGTCTCTGACTTTTGGAAACTGGGAAAGTGTTATCACCCAACCATTTTTCCCTACTCTACTCTTACCTAAAGCTTTATGGAACTTCAAAAGCATAGCACATGTCTTTATGTTTTGTCACTGTCTTTCTTGTTTATTTATGACTATTTCATAAAGTGTATTTACATTTACTTAATTTTCCACTTTAGTCTTCCCATTTTTTCCCAGCATTTTATTTATTTTTTCCATATTTAAAAAAATTTTTTATTGGAGTATAGTTGACTTACAATGTTGTGTTAGTGTCAGGTGTATAGCAAAGTGAATCAGTTATATCTATACATATATCCACTCTTTTTATTTCAGTAAGTGTTATTGGTGCCTGCTTTGAACTTCTCCGTTACTTTTGGTTTGACAAGAGCCACAAATTTTCTTAACTACTTCACCCATAAAACCTTCCTATATATTTGTCTTTCTTTCCCTTTTTTATTATTTTTAAAGAATTTTTTGTTTTGTATTGGAGTATAGTTGATTTACAATGTTGTGTTAGTTTTAAGTGTACAGCAAAGTGATTCAGTTATACATATACATAAAAGAGAAACAAAATTGATAAACCTTTAGCCAGACTCATGAAGAAAAAAAAAGGAGAGGGCTGAAATCAATAAAATTAGAAATGAAAAAGGAGAAGTTACAGCTGACACCACAGAAATACAAAGGATCATAAGAGATTACTACAAACAACTATATGCCAATAAAATGGACAACCTAGAAGAAATGGACAAATTCTTAGAAAGGTACAATCTCCCAAGACTGATCCAGGAAGTGATAGAAAATGTGAACTGACCAATCACAAATACTGAAATAGACACTGTGTTTTAATAACTCCCAGCAAACAAAAGTCCAGGAGCAGATGGCTTCACAGGAGAGTTCTATCAAACCTTTAGAGAAGAGTTAACACCTATCTTTCTGAAATGCTTCCAAAAAGTTGCAGAGGAAGGAGCACTCCCAAACTCATTCTATGAGACCACTATTACCTTGATACCAAAACCAGACAAAGATACCACAGAAAAAGAAAATTACAGGCCAGTATCACTGATGAACATAGATGCAAAAATCCTCAACAAAATACTAGCAAACTGAATCCGGCAATACATTAAAATGATCATATTCCTCTTTGTTCACCTGTGCCCTCTGACTTGCCTGGGCATGAATTGCCCTCCAGGGCTCTCAACCAAATTCTGCCACTCAGGCATGAAGAAAAGATAACAAAGTGGCTCAGGAGAATGTATGTAACTCAAGTGGGAGCCTTCTGAGCTGACAAATGGAGCACAAACTCCAGTTATTTTTCCTTTATATCTATCAATAAACTTGTGGCAAGGAGAATTTATTATTTTGTCTTAGAACTAAAGAACCTGGTTAAAATAATAATAATAAAAAAAAACCTCCCAAAATCTGACATTCCAAAGTTCAACTCTCTAACATTTAGGTTTTGTTCATTCTGGCACTTATTAATGTGCTACTCTGGCCTGATCTAAATATCTTACCCAGTGATTTTCAGATGACCTTTAAGGAGTGGATCTGGGTATGCTGGAAAATAATAGCAGAAATATATTTTTTTCACTCCTATTCAAGCTTCAAGGAAAATTAACTATAATAAAGGAAGAAAAATACCTGACATTGTAGAAATGAAGCATTCCATTGCAAGAAGCCTGCAGGTATGTGATTTGACCTAGTAAGAATTCCTGAACTGAGTCTGTGCATTGTATAGGCACACAGAGAAAAGAGCTCAGGGCTGACAGCATCTCAGAAGACAAACTTAGATTTCCCTTTATTCTTTGGAAGGTGGATATGAGTTTTTGGTAACAAACAAAAAATATGTTTTACAAATTTGTAAAATATATAGGACAATGTGTAATAGTTTGAAATAAAAACATAATGAGTTATTTATCCCATTCTCATAAAAGTTAAACATTAAAAATAGTAACACATTAGAACGTTTCTCAATCATATTTATTTTGTTTGAGATAATCTAGTTCTAAAAGAGATTTTTTTCTCTAACCCTTCTTTCATTGGGATTGGAAAATGTTTTGGGTCTTCAGCTGGAGCAAGTGAAGCATTAAACTGTGACTGAATATGTGAGTTATGCAAGCATTATATCTCCTGAACATTGTCAGATGCTTATGAGCTCTTCTTAGTCTAGGTCATTTGGGCCAGACACCGGCTTCTTTCATGCACTTACAGTGTAACTCTAATCTATGTGTTTATCTGTCTAAACTGCATAATTTTACCAAAAATAATTTAGAGTTACAGTTGTAACTTTAGGGAACATTTGATATGACAAAAATTGTTCATTTCAATAGAAAAGAGGAAAAGAACATCACAAACTTCCAATGATGTTAATGCAGTTCATTTTTTTGATTAGTCTGAGGAAGCTTCTAAAAGAAGTCCCTTCCTTAAAAGACCCCTTAGCCAACTGCAATAAAAATGTAAAGTCTTTACATCTATCCCTCTTTTAAATTATGCCAAATCACAGCTTGAAAATAATGGCCTCATCCCCGTTACTCATCATCTGTCCTATGCTATTCCTCTGAATTCTGCTCCATTTCACCCAAGGCAACACACAGAAGCTCTTAAATATATGACATAAATATTAAATATATTCAACTCTGAAAGGTTTTTTGACAACAAACGTCTTACACAGAGCCAAAAGAGCAAAATACATTGGAAAAATATTTGTGCATCATAAAAGATAGGGTTTGGTCCTATGGGTATCATTTAAGGAGAGCTCCTAATTCAATAAGGAAAAGTTTTCCTTTTCCTTTAGTTAAAATATTGCTTTAGTTATATATTGCTGTATAGAAAATTACCCCAAAACTTAATGTTCTAACAAAACATTTAGTTTCTCAGGGTGTAGTGGCTCAAAAATTCAGGAGCGTCTTAGAAATATAGTTCTGACTGAGAATCTCTCACTTGGTTTCAGGTGGAATGTTGGTAAGTGCTGAAGAGTGTGCTTCCAAGATGGTGCACTCAATGGCTTTTGGCAGAAGGCCTCAGATTCTCACCAGTTATTAGCAAGCACCTCAGTTGCTTGCTAACTGAGCCTATCCATAGGCTACTTGACTGTCTTCAGGACGTGACAGCTAACCTCCCCAGAGTAAGCAATCCCAGATAGAGGAATTCCCAGTACTTTTTGTGAACTAGTTTCTGAAGTAGAACATCAGCACTTCCACATTACTGTATTTGTCTGTAGTCGGCCACTGAAGTCAGTCATACTGAAGATGAGGGAATTAAGACTCTGCCTTTTGATGCTAGGAATGTCAAGGACACTGCGGATATATTTTAAAACTATCAGGGGACTTCCCTGGTGGTGCAGTGGTTAAGAATCCGCCTGCCAATGCAGGGGACACGGGTTCGAGCCCTGGTCTGGGAAGATCCCACATGCCAGGGAGTAACTAAGCCCGTGTGCCACAACTACTGAGCCTGTGTTGTAGAGCCTGCGAACCACAACAACTGAGCCCGTGAGCCACAGCTACTGAAGCCTGTGCACCTAGAGCCCGTGCTCCACAACAAAGAGAAGCCATCGCAATGAGAAGCCCATGCACCACAATGAAGAGTAGCCCCCTCTCACCGCAACTAGAGAAAGCCCGCACACAGCAACAAAGACCAAACACAGCCAAAAATAATTAATTTTTTAAAAAAACCAACTACCAGATAACTGATTCATAGTCTTGGTAGCACAGGTATTGATATACCCAGGGTAATATAGAAGAAAGAGAAGGACGTAACCCGGAAGCTCTCTTCCAACCCATTCCAACCAGTTTCGTTTCTCCTCCTTCTTGATCTTTTATTCTATTGTCTCTTTTCCAAGCTTTTTCAATCCAAAGAAGTTCTTAATGATTTTTACTACAGGTCTGTATACATATAGTTCCTTCTCTCTTTGGTGGTATCTCTAAGTCTTGGTTTAGGAATGGTTGCCAGAAATCCATGTTTATTAACTATCTTGTATGGAATCGCATTCATTTCTCTATTACAAACATACAAAAATAGTGATACAACTCAATATATTCTTCTTTGTATTATAAATATTTGTGACGCTTATCTTCCCTATTATTTCTCCAAATTTTGGATCTGTGAGATTTCCGTTAATAGAGTAGATTTTCAGTGACTTTTTCTTGATGAATAATATTTCCCTAAAACAAATATAGTAGATGTTCCATTAATACTTCTTGAATAATAGTAATATTTATCCAATGAGCAATTTATCATTTTTTAACCAAGGCTTAATAAATTATTTCCAATGCATTGAATAATTTAGAGCACCTAGAATTTCCCAAATCCAAAGCTCAGAACTTCTACTGAAATCTTAAAGCAATAAAATACATTAATGGCAAGTGGATGAGTCCAGAAATGTCAGGTGGTTGTGATGTGTTTGAAGAATATATTAATGGCTGTTCAACTTGTGAGGGTGTCTTTTTTTTAAATTTGTATTGTGAATATCTTAGCTGCAATGAGTCAGTGTTAGTTATCATACTTGAAAAATCATATATATCTTACTTTTCATTGTTTAAAAATGTCTGTCAATAATGGGTTTTTGCAGATCACTTGTTTTACATTTTGGTCTCTGCTGGGACTAATTTCAGCATATTCAATATACAGAACAGCATTTCTCCAGCTTATACGGTTGGAAGAAAATTAAAATGGAAATGTATGGGTTCATTTTATGTTTAGAACAGATTTAAATGCTCAATAGGAAGCATATTTAGTATTTTATTTCTCATACCTTACATCCTCCAGGTTTTTGATATTACATCCAAATTGTGACACCACTATGTAACTCAATTGTCATTTTTTTTGCGGTAAAGTTCATGAACTGAATACTAGTAAAGCATTTCCTTTCTAGTACACACTCAAGAAGTCTACAAGAAGTATTCCAAAGTTCTGCTTGGTAATAATATTTTATTGTCATTTTTAATGCCAAGTTCATGCACATTTTTTACTACATTGCTAAATTATATATTCCAGTTCAGTCAGAGATTTAAACATTATATATCCCAGATTGCAATTCACACTGTGCTGCAAACAGCATTATGCCTAGTGCAGCTGTCACAATGGAAGTATTATAAAGTGTTGTACAGATATAAAATGTAAACTTAAGCTCTGAAAAATTCACAGAAATTAAGGATGAGTGAGGAGAAAGTTTTACTATAATGTAGTATTTATATATATATATATATTGCTGATCGACTAACATATATTTAGAGAGATTTTATATGTATTTGTCAACCTAGTGCATGCTTTATTCATTCATATATTAAATACCAACCATTGACTACATACTCTTAAATTTTGGGCAGACAGCAGTGAATAAAATAGTCAAATTCCTCCCCACATGCTGCTTTATATGCTAGTAGAAGGTGACAGACCTTAAATAAATAAACATGTAAATAAATAACATGTCAAATACTGATAAATTCTATGAAGGATAATAAAATTGAGCAAGAATGATAGGGATTTCAGGAAATGAGATGGGGAAAGTTTATTTTACCTGTGATAGGTTGGGAGGCTCTCTCTTATGATGGCATATTTGAGCAAAGACATGAAGAACTGAGGATTTGAGCTAAGCAGTTATCTGTAGAAAGAATGCTCCAGGTAGAAGTAACAGCAGGTATGCACTCCCTGAGGTGGGAGTGGATATAGCGTGTCCTTGAGGACCAGTGTGGAAAGTAGTGTGGCCGAGGCCAACTGAGTAAAGGGAAGGCAGTAAAAGATGCACCTAGAGAGGTAGCACTGGGTCGTTATTACAGAGGACTTTGTGGGCTATTGTAAGGCCATTGAATTGTTTTACAGATTTATACTTTACAAAAGTTTCAGATGAACAGAACAATTGAGAAGATAATAGAGTTCCCATATAACTATCCCTCAATTTCCATTCTTATTAATCTCTACGTTAGTATAGTACATTTATTACAATTGTTGAACAGATATTCATACATTATTCTTAACTAAAGCCTATAGTTTATTCAGGGTTTTTTTCAGTTTTTACCTAATATCCTTATTTGTTTATTTGTTTCAGGATTCCACTCAGGAGACCACATTACATTTAGTTGTCTCCTTAGATTTCTGTTGTCTATGTGAGTTTCTCAGACTTATTTTCTTTGTTTTTCCAGCTGTATTGAGATATAATTGACATATAACATTGTGTTAAGGTGTAAAACATGATGATTTGACACATGTATATATTATGAAGTGATTACCACGATAATGTTAATTAACACATCCTTCACCCCACATAATTACCTTTTTTGTTGTGGTGGTGAGAACATTTAAGATAATTCTCTTAGCAACTTTCAAGTATACAGTATTGTTAACTATGGTCGCCATGCTGTACATTAGATCCCCTGAACTTATTCATCTTATAACTAGAAGTTTGTATCCTTTGACAACATCTCAGACATCTCTCAGACATTTTTGATGACGCTGAGAGTTTTGAGGACTATTGGTCAGAAATTTTGTAGCATAAATCTCTATTGAAATTTGTCTGACGTTTTGCTCATGATTAGACTGTAGTTATGTGCTTTGGGGAGGGGGGCAGGAGAAGTAAAGTACCATTTTCATTGCACCATTAAAGGGAACATAGTATCAACATGATTAATGCCTGTTGTTGTTGACCTTGATCCCCTGACCTAGGGAGTGCTTGTCAGGATTTTCTACTGTAAAGTTACTCTTATCCACTTTTTCTTTCCATACTGTACTCAGGAAGGAAATCACTGTGCATCTCACAGGGAGGAACTTATGCTCTCCCTCCTTGATGATGGAGCGTGTACATGAATCATTTGGAATTCTTCTGCATGGAAGATTTGTCTCTTCTCTCTCATTTATTTGCTTATTTGTAGAATCATTTATTTATATCAGTATGGACTCATGATATGTATATTAGACTTTGGATTACAATCCAGTACGGCATTAATTTATTTTCTTACTCTGTTTCATTACTGACAATTTGATGCTCTTTGACTTGGCTCTTGTGCCTCTTTGATGTGCTTCTATCAGTGTTGGTATTTTTGAAGTACTTTTGAGCATTTCCTTATTTTCTGGCACTGCAGTGCTTCAGTTTCATCTTGTATATTTCTGGACACAGTCCTAGAATCAACCATTTATCTGAGGAGCTCTGGTTCATTTTATTCAAAACTAATATTAGAAAGCAAGATCTGGATGCTAAATTGTACAAGTCCTACTGAAGTGTCTTTTCCTTTATACCCTCTCAGTAAACTTATCAAAGAAATATATGTGTATATACTAATTCATATATATTTACATTTAAAATATCTGTAATAACCTGTATCTATATTAATCTAATTGTCTGATGTTTCCAACTCTAAATTATGTCTTCCTGATGTCTCCAACATCAATCCACTATCAGAGGAATCATTCTAGCCTCCTACCCTTGATTTTATGTAAATTTCTACTCCAACAAAGAAACCGGGTTCTTCTTTGCTATCCTTTTATTTGCAATCCTTTTAATTTATTTGCTATCCTTTTAATTCATTTTTCAATTCCAGTACAGTAGAAATATTGGAATTTTTAACAGTACCCCAGTGGGATAACTTTATCAGCTAGAATGCAATGCTTTGGGGAAGCCCATTTTGCCTTCAGTCCTACATATGCCCCTTATTTCCAAAGTTACTTAGTTCATCACCCACCCACCCCCACAACTTTCACTGAGGTTGTTTCATACATTTGTAAATAGAGTGACGTGCTATTGTCACAGTCCACATTGCTTCCTGGGATCCCTCTACTTCCTAAATAATTTTTTTATTTGTGAACCTTAAGATTCATTCCATGCAGTAAACTCTATGCATTTTAACAAACACAATCCCATATTTTCACCATTACAGTATCCTACAGAATGATTTAACTCCCCTGAAAATCTCCTGTTTTTCCCTTATTTATCCCTGTCTTCCTTTCCCCACACTCCAAGCAATCACTGTTTCTATAGTTTTGCCTTTTCTAGAATATCATATAATTGGAATCATATAATATGTAGCCTTTTCTGACTAGCATTTCACTTAACAGTATGGATTTGTGGCTTGATCACACATTTCCTTTTATTCCTGGATACTAATTCCATTGTATGGATCTATTGTTGTCTATCTATTCATCTATTGAAACTTATTTTGGTAGTTTCCAGTTTTTTGACAATTATGAATAAAGCTGTTAAATATATCAACCAAGTGTGAAGGAACTGACATCTTAATATTGAGTCCTTCAATCCATGAACATGAAACATCTCCTCATTTATTTATTCTTTGATTTCTTTAACCAAAGTTTTGTAGTTTTCCACCTGTGGACATTTCTATCCGATTTATACCTGAATATTTCATCTTGGTGTTATTACAAACAGTATTTTGTTTTTAATATCAAATCCCAATTGCCATTGATGGATAAGAGAGAAATTGACTTTTGTTTATTATCTTGTATTGTATGCAGTGACCTTGCTGTTTATTAGTTCCAGGATGCTTTTTTCTTTTGATTATTTGATTTTTGATTATTTGGGATTTTCTTCCTAGACAATCATGTCATCTGCAAATAAAGACAGTTTTATTTCTCCCTTTCCATCTGTATACTTTTTCTTTCTTTTTGTCTTATTGCACTAACTAGGACTTTCAGTATGAGATATAATAGGAGAGATTAGAGGTGATATTTTTACCTTTAGTCTATCAATACACTGGATTACATTAATTGATTTTAAAGATTAAAGCAGTCTTGGGTACATGGAATAAATTCCACTTCGTCATTGGTATATCATTTTTTTAGTATGTTGTTGGATTTGATTTGCTGATATTCTACTAAGGATTCTTTAATCTATGTTCACGAGAGATACTGGTCTGTAGTTTTCCTTTTTAAAATATATTTATCTGGTTTTGGTATTAGAGTAATGCTGGCCCATTAAAATGAGTTAGGAAGAGTTCCCTCTGCTTTTGTTTTCTGGAAGAGATTGTAAAGTATTAGTTTGATTTCTTCCTTAAATTTTTGGTAGAATTCAATAGAGAAAGTATTTGGATCAGACACTTACTTTTTTGGCAAGTTACTAAATATTGAATTAATCTGTAATAGTATTGTACTTAGTCATTTTATCTATTTCTCCTGTGTGAGTTTTGGTAGTTGTGTTGTTAAAGGAATTGGCCAATTCATCTAAGTCATCAAATCTGTGGACAAAGAAAGTGTTATAGACTGAATTGTGTCCTGCTTAAAATTCATATGTTGAACTCCAAATCCCTAGTACCTCAAAATGTAAACTTATCTGGAGATAAGGTCTTTAAATAGATGATTAAGTTAAAATGAAATCTTTAGGGTGGGTCCTAATCCTGTATGACTGGTGTTCTTATTAGAGGAAAGGAAATATGATACCAGTGATACATTTTAAGAAAAGACTATGCGGGGACACTGTGAAAAGGTGGCCATGTGCAAGCCAGGGAGAGAAGCCTCAGAAGAGACCAAATCTGCCAACATCTTAACCTTAGACTTCTAGCCTCCAGAACTATGAGAAAATAAATCTGTTGTTATGCCACCCAATCTGTGGTATTTTGTTATGATAGCTCTAGCAGACTAACACAGAAAGGTTTACAAAATTTATTAGTCTTTTAATGTTCATGGGATCAATAGTGATGATCATACTAGTCCCCATTCAGCCTCTAGCAATTCATCAACATTAAATTTAACTGTTCTTATCAGTAATCCTCCCGTGGCTTCAGCTCCAAGTAACCTGACCTCAGCTGTGACTTTCTGTGTTCCTCTGTCACCCTAGAGATTTTAAGGTGGTGGTTTGTCTTGCAACTTCATTTCTTTGATGAGTCCACTAAGAGTTACCAACTTCTAGTTTGTTCTGTATTTTCTTGTTGAAAGGATAAGAGTCATGATTTCCAGACTCTTTACATGTTGGAGCTGAAACTGAAACATTAATTTATTTACGCAGTGGACTGAAATTTCTTTATTAGTTCTAACAGGTTTTTTGGTGGAGTCTTTAGAGTTTTCTATATATATAATAACATGTCATCTGCGAACAGAGACATTTTTAATTATTCCTTTGTGATTTTGATGCTTTTTTTCTTTTCTTGACTACTTACTCTGGTAATGATTTCCAGTTCTATGTTGAATAGAAGTGGTAATAGTGGGCATCATTGTCTTGTTCCTGATCTTAGAAGAATAGCTTTCAATTTTCACCAGAGAGTATGATGTCAGCTGTGGGTCTGTCATATATGGCTTTTATTATGTGGAAGTAGATTTATTTATATCCCATTTGCTAAGAATTTTATCATAATATTAGTCGGTATGAATTTCAAATGATACCTGTAGGGTGTTTGCATTTTTCAGTTATGATCATCTGCATGGAAACAGATTGGGTTGTAGAAAAGGAGTTGTACGTATTAGCACATAATAGATAGTAATTTTATTAATGAATATATTACTGAGTGAATAAAATGATTGTTTGGTTGTGATGTACTAGATTATATTTTGAATTTATTACTCAATTTTCTTTGATTATTCACTTTATAATGTGATTTATAAGACTGAAAAAATATTTACCATAGAAATTTTTTCCTGGATTATTTATATGTTCTGTTTACAAGTTAATTTCACTGGTTTAATTAATTTGGAACAATGGATGAAATAAACATAAACAAGTTTTATTACTGCAGAACTTCTTGGTGATTTTTAGTAAGGTAGAAAATGTGAATTTCCGAAAGAGATCTATTTTGCTGGATTTTTCAGTTATATGACCAACGAATTCTTCATTCAGAAACAGTTTTGGAGTCATGTAGCACAAGGAACTCTGGTCAGAAGGGTTGGGTGTGAGGCCACTGCATGCGGCCTCCTCTGAGCACGTGAAATCAGACTAAGCACCAAGAAAAGGAAAAAAGTGTCCTTCGTCAGGAGGGAAGCATCATCCTTGACGACAGGAGTCCTTGAATCTGGCATCAGAGTCATTTTGGAGAATTGGTTAAAAACCCTGCCCCATTTCCTCTGGACTCAGAGACTTTCAAGATGGCAGAGGAGTAAGATGTGGAGAGCACCTTCCTCCCCACAAATACATCAGAAATACATCTACATGTGGCACAACTCCTACAGAACACCTACTGAATGCTGGCAGAAGACCTCAGATTTCCCAAAAGGCAAGAAACTCCCCATGTACCTGGGTAGGGCAAAAGAAAAAACAGAGACAAAAGAATAGGGACAGGACCTACACCTCTGGGAGAGGTGAGAGCACACAGCAGTGAGAGGCCCGCATACCGCAAAAACAAAACAAAACAAAACAAAAACTATATGGTCCAGATGGATTAAAGCCAACTGTGAAAAGCAAAATTTTTAAAGTTTGCATAGAATACATTAAAATCTCAATGCAATACATTAAAATCTCAATGGTTTCTTAAATAAAACATTAATAATGTAACTATGAAGAATAATTTTGAAAGATTCAATTAAAATACTTTTAAAGTGACTGTATGTAAAAGGACTGTATCTCCTTCAAACAGGGTGGCAATATTTGGAACATATATAACAGACAGATATTAAGATGATCTAATCTATCTATCTACATATCTGTGTATCTAAATCTGTCTCTATCTAAAGAACTACAAAGTGTTAAGGGGAAAAGCATGAACCTCTGAGAAAATGCATAGAATCTGTGGACAGTTATTGATGGAAACACGAGTGGATCATGGTGCTCATCCTCTATGGTAGAAACTGCCAGTTGTGGACCCATTTCTCCCCTACGTCAGTTCTCCCCTCTGTACTGTCCCTAATGGCAAACACAAGGTCAGAGCCTCAGAAGAGTCATGAATATTCATCTGAAAGCCCCAGCCATTCTTGTATCATGCACAGTCATGAGACTGAGGCATCCTGACAGAGATGTGAGTGGAAGTAACATGTTCAAATTATGGGTCAACTCCTTGAAATAGAGGCTCCCTATCTCTTTTACTTTTATTCCTTTTCCTCAAACTGGAATTCAGATGGTATGCTGGAGATTAGCTTTCAACTAAGGCTGAGAGAAAGCCCTAAGAAATGATAAGGTCACAAGGTAAAAAGAGCCTGGATCCATGTATGACCTCAGGAAACGAACCAACCTTCTTTCCATGGGCTAGCCACCTATCAAGTTTTGGCAGAAGGCATTAATGCCTAGCTTGTCTGAGGCATTGGATACTTTTGTTATAGCACCGTACTGTAATTAATAATCAGAACTGGAAGTGAACTAAAAGATTTTGGCACATTTTATGCTGTCATGAGAAATCACTTTCACTGAAATAACAGGGGAGCTGGACAAGATACCTACAAAGCCTGCAAATAAAAGTCTCAATATTGATATTTCTTTTCAATTCCTACCTGCTTTAACAAGGTAGTACAAACCAGATTAACAAACCAGGGCAGAGAAGGAGGGAATACCACTCTACTAAATAGGGTTTCTTTGTCGGCAGCTGCAATCTAAATTAACTGAGAATCCACTAACATGGAGTCTTGCAGGGTTATAAAAGCCAACTGCTTCTGTCCACTGAGCAGCTGTTGATAAGATTATGGAGGCTACACATCAATGTGCTTGGACATAAAGTGGTAACCAGCCCAGCTGCAAGATCAGATTATGTATGCTGTCTGTTCACGCATCCTGTTATTTCACATGGCCTTGAGGTAGCTGCCATTAAAATTAGTATAGATGTCAGTAAATAATTGTTATCCAGGCTTAAGAACTAGTCTGGGTAGATGTCTGATTGTACTGTAATTTCTTTCACAAGGAACTGAATGGAAGCAAATAAATCAGAAACCTCCTGAGTTTTTGAGGAAACTCTTTGGCCCAGGAAAACTTTAGCTTCAAAGCCTGTGATTGGGACTTCCCTGGTGGTCCAGTGGTTAACCTGGTGGTCCCCTTCGCCTTCCAGTGCAGGGGGTGTGGGTTCAATCTCTGGTTGGGGAGCTAAGATCCCACACGCCTCGAGGCCAAAAAACCAAAATGTAAAACAGAAACATTGTTGTAACAAATTCAATAAATGATTTTAAAAATGGTCCATATCAAAAAAAAAAAAAAAAAAAAAAGCCTGTGATTGTTCAGGCAAACCTAACTCTGAAAATCTGAACTAATAGGGGATTGGCTATTAAAATTCCGCCACACCAAGGAAGGTGTAATCTCCACTGATGGAGCAAATCTGTTACAGAGTAGAACCAGGTTCCTTTAAAGAAGTTACTCCAACATGGAGAAAGGGGGGATTCATAATATCCACCCAGGAGACTTTATAAGTGACCGGTGACTATGTTCCCCCTCCTCCCTTTTCACACTTGAGTTTCTTTTGCAGTTACCTTATACTTGAAGGGAGGAAGGTGGTGGTTAGGGGTGAATATCTTTGTTACTGTATTGGTCACCAAGTCATGAGGATTTATATCTAAACCTTGGGCTAAAGTATATCATAAAAAGATCAACATAATTAAAGTGGAGTAAATTAGGTAGAGGGTAATGGCAAACAAGAGCATAATAAGGTAAAGGGTGTCTGATGCCATTCACAGAAGGCCCCACTGTCAGCTGCTTGGCATATAAATTCTGAAAAGCTGGGGAGAAATTAATGAATACTGAAAGAGTTGAAAGCTCCAAAATTCTCCTGTAAATTTTCAGGTGTTTAGAAGCAATACCAATGCTATGCCAGTTATGGCTACTTTAAGCTGAACATAGCTTCCACTTTCATAGCTGTCTTACTGCAGTAGATACTAAGTTTTAGGTCTCAAGTGCCAATTCTGTCACTTGCTAATGCATGAATGAACTCAGGCAAGTTAATCTTCTAAACTAAGTTGCTTCATCAAAACAGTTGGATAATAATACTAACTATCCTCTCAGATTGGTTGTAAGGATTAATTCATCTAAAATCTTTCCCAGAGCTCTGCTATGAAAAGCATTAGTTGCTAGAGATCCCCTTTGGAAAAGGCTAAAGTATTGTGTATCCTTAGTCCTACTTGGCAGTTCATAGTGGATATTTGCCTAAAAATAAGCTTTACAAATTCCTACTCAATATAAACATGTTTGAATTTATTGATGAACTTTTTTGAAAAGTTGAATACACATGAGCCCTCAGTGAATAATTTGTTGAATATGTGAGTGAATAAATGCTTCATTTTCATGGCTCATTGAGACCGCTGTTGTCTGCTGATTCATAAACACCATTCAAACAACCTGTTGATAAATTTGAGTTTATTGTTTGCCCCACGGGGACACCAACACCCTGACACAGTCTTAGTAGCCTGTAGGAGCATGAAAGCCAAATACACACACGTCATTGTCACTGAATCTTAGTATGGTAATCAGACTGTAACATCTCACCTTTTCATTGCTCTCATCCTGCATATATATATACTTTGTATTATGAAACTGTTGAAAAATTCAGCAACCTATCTCTTGATTTCCTATTATACTAATTTTTGCAACTCTCCATTCTAGGAAATACATGCATGGGGAAAAATTGTGATTCTAATTGTGCAGCAGTAATACACTTAATTCATTATTCTTTCTCTTATTTTTCAATCCTTTATAATATTGGACCATTTTCTAAAATAAAAAAACATAAAATAAAGCACTAATATAAAGTTTGAAGATTATATTATATAGCAATTGTATTATAGAACTCAGGGAATAATTTTGGTATTTTCCCTATCAATTTTCCCAAGGCCTGTTTATTTTATAGCAATTGTATTACAGAACTCAGAGAATAATTTTGGTATTTTCCCTATCAATTTTTCCAAGGCCTGGTTATTTTATATTGCAGAAAAAGTGTAAGTGCAATATCCCTGCAACTGACTAAAGAAAATAACAATACGTTTTAATTTTGCAGCATCATAAAGTGTGTCACACATTTAATCTTATATTTCTAAAGGCAGATGGTTTAGCTGCTTTAGTTGAAACACTTCAGGCTCTGGTGACTTGTCCACTCTATACTTACCCCAAGGGTAAGGTTTTGAGCCACCGTATCAATCATCCCCCGACATGTTTTCTTCACTCTCACATGTCCAATTTACTTTATGAGTTTATTGTTGAAAAACCTTTTATCACACCTTCTTCAGAAAAAGCTTCTAGAACAACTTTCAAAAATTTTGATGGATTTGTTACTTTTTGTTAAGTCACTCTATATGCACATAAATGATGTTGAAAAGGCTGTTTCTCTTACTGTTGAAAACTGAAATGCCAAGGTCAAGGTGGGCTCTACTTAGGCCGAGGTGTATTGGCACTTGTTGTCACTCTCCAGTATGTTTCTCTCCAGGAGGTGTGCAGGATACTTCTGTAGAATTCTCTTCATAAGGCTTTACAGAAACCGAGCTTTGTCATTAGCTGGGATACACTGAAGTTGTAGAACAAAATCAATACCTAGGATTAACATATGTCAACGATTGTGACTACTACATGCCTTGGATTTGGTGCAAATCAGGATTTGCCTTTTTGGAAGATTTCTTATTTTATTTTTCTCTCAAGCAAAACTGTAGTAAAAAATTCCAACTCTTTCTCACTTCAGACAATAAATATTTTAGAATTAGAAAAATATCACATTCCATTATTTAACAATAAATTATCCAAGCCACCTGTAATACTTAAAGCAGAATTTTGGTGCTATTTCTTGAAAAAAAAAAAAAGTATGCTTTAAATTTCACAACTGATACTATAAAAAATGACACCATAACACGAGAGCGCCACAGTTACTACATGAAGAGATAACAATTCATTGATTGGCGGCTAGTCAATGGCAATATTTATTAAGGAGAAAGAAAATAATTTAAAGAACACAAGCAACTAAACATTATTTGACATTTTAATATCCTTAAATTATTTGAAAAATATCTAAATTTAATTTCTTACACTGGAGATTCAAGGCACACAATTTCCAGACTGCTTGTAAACATCTGAGATTTAAGAAATCCAATCATTCGGTAAAATATAATAGTATAAATTAATGGTTATAACATTTAGATATGGTATATTTAATAATTAAAAATAGAATAAATTGAATAGAAATTAAGTCTAAAATATAATAGAAATAAAATTATTATTTTAAGATTTATTAAATGAAATATAAGGTATTAAGATATACCTTAAATGATATGTAAGGTATTGAAATAAGGTAATGAGCTTCCTTAAATGAAAAATAAATTGAATCTGTAATTGAGGTGGCATAATTTATTCTAACATACACAATCATCAGTGAAGGATACAGTTTTAAATAGTTATTGATCAGATTGCTAAATCCAAAGTGATATGAAGCATTTCACAGTCATTCAGGAAGTAATACCATAGACATGAGAGAAAAAAACAATCTAAATATTGAAATGAACAAATAGGTTGGACACCAAACTTACAAGGCAAGATTTAGAAAAGAATTGAGTTTTGAGGCAAAATAGTGTGACCTCAGAATCCTTTTTGAAGGTAAATTGCCTTTGAGTAGGGAGACAAACGATATTATACAAACTCTCAGGGATCTGGATGTGTTTTATCTATGGAATTTCCTGTAGTATAGGATTTGTGTTTACTTATTATGCATTATAATATTGAAATATGGTTTATGTCTTGTATGTAGTTTGAAAAGGGTATTTTTAACCATTTACCACAGTATCTTCTACTAGATTATCTTTAATTCCTAAAGAATTAATTTATTTTTCTTTAGTGCCCAGAAGAAATGACCCAGCTCTCATTCCACAGACTGTGACATCTACACCATTACTGTCCTCAAGATTCCCAAAATTAGTTGTTGGGGAAAATTATTATATAAATGAATCCTCAGAGTCATGATTTTTCCAAATACTGGGAGGAGAGGCTCTTACCGCAGAAAAAAATTTAATGCAGTCAATATTTTTTCCTGGCATATGGAAAAGGGGCAAAATTTCAAATTTGGCTAGGGAAAAAGAGATCATCTTTCAAACTTACATTAACATAAGAGGACCAAAAGAAACCCTTGAGGCTCTTAGGTGGCCTAATTTTACTTACTGGACAGGTAGGGGTTTGAAAGCCATTCTAATTATACAAAGTTTTCCATTGATGTCCTCCTTATTTACCTTTTCCTGTGATTTAGTAGGAGAATCTGTGCCTGTCAGTATGAATTCAAATTCTGACTATACTCTCAGAACAACCTAAATTAAGTGTTAGTATATAATTATATATAACATATAATTATACAATATTAATATAATTAATATTATAAATGAATATACCATGTATGCCATATTTATATAAAAAAGACATTTTAGAAACCTTTTTTTTAGTCTGAATCATATTACCCAATGCACACATCAGATACTCAATATTATTATCTATTTTTTAAATGCAATTAAATTTTTAAAATCCTATTGAAATATGATACAAATCTAGGAAGAGGTTAAATGAGACTTGATCCTTATCAAGCTTAACTCGGTAAAAGGGGCTGTATTAGTCAGGGTTATCCAGCAGACAGAACCAATAGAAGATTATATATATATGAGAGAGAGAGAGAGAGGGAGGGAGGGAGGGAGAGAGAGATTTATTATAGGAATAGGCTCCACAGTTATGGAAACCACAAAGTCCTGTTGTCTGCAAGCTGGAGATCAGGGGAGCTAGTTATAATCCAGTCTGTGTCTGAAGGCTGGAGAACCAGGGGAACTGATGGTGTAGCTCCCAGTCTGAGGCCTAAGGCCTGAGAAGTGGGGAGAGGTGGTCCCATAGTCCAGAGGTCCAAGAACCAGGAGCTCTGATGTCTGATGGCAGAAGATGGACGTTCTAGCTCAAAAAGAGAGGGAGGTGGAAATGGCTCTTTCTTCACCTTTTTGTTCTTGATGGATTGGGTGGTGTCCACCCACATTAATGAGAGTGATTGTTGCTATTCAATCTACTGGATCAAATGCTAATCTTTTCCAGAATCACTGTCATAGACACACCCAGAAATTATGTTTTATTAGCCATCTGGGCATTTCTTGGCTCAGTCAAGTTGACAGATAAAATTATCACAGGGGTATATTTGTTGTGGAAATAATTAGGAAATTCTAGGGAAAAAGTAAGAGGTAGTACTTGAGTAATTATATTACTCAAATAACAAATGACTATACATACTTAAAAGATCTACTGATCATGGCATTAGGATACTATTTTTTTAACTCTTTTTTTTTTTTAGGTAAAGGGAGGGCAGATTTTTTTCATGCTCATAATAGTTACATCTAGGTAAATTTAAACTGAAAACAGTGTTTTAATATTGTATCTTCAATAAGCTAAATGGCTTGCTAAGATAGTTTGTAGTTAAATTGTAACTCTGGTCACTAGCATGTTTTGATTCATATAAGCTTTTTTGTTTATTTTGTTAAGAACATTCCTAAAACTTTCCTACGCATTTAGACTCATATTAAGTGTTATCAAACAGTTACTTTTTTTTCCTTTTTCCTATAATGGCAGGTCTATTTGCTTTGTTATCAGAATAGTCACTCTTTTGGTTTCTTTTAACCACAGATTTAGGAGTTGGATCCTTACTATGAAAGTATCTTTGTTTAATTTCCTCATGGAACATCTCGGGAAACCATATGTAAAATGACTTGTCTAAATCCAAATTTTGACCAATGCCAGATGCCAGGTTTCCTACCTATTCCAAATCATGCTCTGTCAAATCACTCTTAGTTCCTTGCTTAGGATTCCAATGTCAATGAAATAGAACCCTATGAGAGTTGTACGATGACTGTAGCTCCCTCACAAACACAGGTCTCAAAAGGAAAAGAAGCATGGGGATAAAAGTCTTTCTCCTCTTGTATTTCCTTTTTTTTTTTTTTAATGAAAAGCATTTATTACCCCCTGAAGCACAAAGCATTCCTGACCTTATATCCTATTGACTAGAATATGCTTAACTGGATATCTGTAGTTATAAGAGAGGCTCAGAAACTTATCAATATGACAATGGGATGATAGTGTCATGATTGACATAAAAAATCATGATTCATGCCTGAGGCTATGCACTAAGAAAAGTCAGAATTCTGACAGCAAAGAAGGAAGGAAAAATAACTTTAGAAACGGCAAAGAACATCTCCTATACACACTTATTTTTCTTAAAATCCCATAACCAAATATCAAATCTATTTGTACAAGCTTTTTTCACCTAGAAAATGAGTTAGGAATAAATTATTGTTGTAACTGATGACCTTTCTCTGTAAATCATATGTTCAAATCACATCCAATGTAATATTTAAAATAATGTTTTAAATATTACCTGAATAATGTTGAAAATGTTGTTAGTATTATGTTGCTAAATATAATTCATACTAAGTTATGGAAACTATAGCTAGTGGAAAATCTGTTGAATCATGGCAATTTCCACTTGTGAGGATAGACCCATGATTTCTGGGATTGGTATTTTCAAGCCCTCACCTTTTGCAAATGATGTATATATTGCATTGCAAATTTGATCAATGAATCCTTTAGTTATGTACAATTAAATTGCAAACACATACATGGCTAATACTGATATGGCAGTTTAACTCAGTGATAATTAGATTTATCTGTCAACTGAAAGACACACAAACATGTACTTTTCTGTCCTTCTCTAGGGAAAAAAAAATGTTTCATGTCAAAATACCAACATTTATTAAACTTAATGAAAACCCTGAAAATGGTTGTATGCTTTTAAAGAAAATTACTCTTCCTTTAAGTGCTTCAGGTGGTCATGATGCATATTAAAAAGATCATTATTAACATCATAAATTTATATGATATATTTCTAAGTATGCATTTAATTACATAGGTTCAAGGACAATTTGGTGTTCCATATAATCTGTGGATTATAGGGGCAATAAATAGATTGCCTCCATAGATGAGGTGACATTTTAGCCAATGAGGGATTGGATGGTGACAGGACATTTCTGCCTTCTGTTAAGATCAAAGTGACAACTATGTCCTTTCAACTGGATTTACAGACTATAGGTAGGTGGTGATCCTTAACATCTATGCATTATTTACACTGAAAAGTGCTTGTAGAGAGATGGTAAGATGACTCTGCTTGTTGATAGATGTTGCTGCATCTGAATTTTCTTGGCATTTCCTTAAAGTAATTTTACACTTTATTCTTTCAAATTAACTTATAATTATAGAAAACACAGTACTATTCCAAGTAACAAAGCATCTTGTGCAGTTTCATCACATATTTATTCTTTACCACAGGCCTATATAGTTCTTAAATAAATTTGATAAGAACCTAGTAATTAGAATCAGAGAAACTAGATACACATTCACACTCTAGCATTTTACAGCTCTGAAAGTTGGGAAGTTTAACTTCTTGTAAACTCCCTTTTTTAAATATATAACTTTATTTAGTCTGTTTATTTTGGGCTGCGTTGTGTCTTCGTTGCTGCCCACGGGCTTTCTCTAGTTGCGGCGAGCGGGGGGCTACTCTTCATTGTGATGCATGGGTTTCTTACTGCAGTGGCTTCTCTTGTTTCAGAGCACAGGCTCTAGAACACAGGCTCAGTGGTTGTGGCGCACCGGCTTAGTTGCCCCATGGCATGTAGGATCTTCCTGGACCAGGGCTCGAACCTGTGTCCCCTTCACTGGCAGGCAGATTCTTAACCACTGCACCACCAAGGAAGTCCCTAAACTCACTTTTTTAGAATGTGGTTAATGCACATAACAAAAAATTTACTATCTTAATCATTTTTAAGTGTTCAGGTCAGTGGCATTTAAGTGCATTCAGGTTGTTGAACAACTATCACAGCCATTCTTCTCCAGACACTTTTATTTTTCCTTGTATAATTGAATTTTTGTACCTGTTGAATGGCAACTCCCCATTTCTTTATCCCCGCCACACCTGGCAACAACCATTTTACCCATTTCTAATAGTTTGACTATTTTAGATACCTCATATAAGTGGAATCACTCCGTATCTGTCTTTCTGTGACTGGATTATATCACTTAGCATAATGCCCTCCAGTTTGATCCATGTTGTCACAAATGGCAGAATCTTCTTTTGTAAAGCTGAATAATATTGCCTTGTATGTACATGGCACATTGCCTTTATCCATTCATTCACTGATGGACATTTGGGTTGTTTCCACGTCTTGGCAATTGTGAATAATACTGCTGGAAATGTGCAGATATCTATTCAAGATCCTGATTTCAATTCTTTTCAATATATTTACCCAGAAGTAGGATTGCTGGATCATATGATACTATTTTTAATTTTTTGAGGAATCTCTGTAGTTTCTTCACCATTTTACATTCTCACCAATAATGTACAAGAGTTCCAATTTCTGCACATCCTCACCAACACTTGTTTTTTTTTTTCCCTGACTTTTTGATAATAACCATTCTAACTGCTGTGAGGTCATGTGTCATTATGGTTTTGATTTTCATTTCCTTTATGATTAGTGATGTTGAGCATCTTTTCATATACCTGTTGATAATTTGTGTGTCTTCTTTGGAGAAATATCTATTCAAATCATTGACCCATTTTTAAATTGAGTTATTTGTATTTTTGCTATTGAATTGTAGTAGTTCCTTGTATATTTTGGATATTAGCCCCTTTATCATATATATAATTTGCAAATATTTTCTCTCATTCCTAGGTTGCCTTTTCACTGTGTTTATTGTTTCCTTTGCTTTGCAGAAGCTTTTTAGTTTGATGTATCCCCACATCTCTATTTTTACTTGCGTTGCTTATGCTTTTATTAAAAGAAGGACATCCAAAATTTCACGCATAGCCTGGAATTGTCACTCAGTTGCCTCTGGCAACAACTGAAAGAGTTCAGGCACTGTAAAAATATACCACAGCTATAGGCTAAGCCTCAGTCAATAGAGTATGTCGTTGTGTCTTTAGCAATAGAATTTTGTTGATCAATTTTAATTATGATGTCTTAGACCTCCCCACACCCTTTATCTTTCTCTGCTTCTTCTTCTTTTGTAATCACTAAGCACCATAATTTTATGAGGTCTTTTTTGCTTTATGGATTCAGTTAGCTTATAATGTTTAATTGTTAATAACTGTCTTTTGTGTATAGCCTTTCCTGCTGCTGCCATCTTATGACATATTTCAGATCATCTTTTCAGTCTAAAACGTCCCTATAAACTGGTAATGACTTTCATTACGAAGTTCAAATTATGCAGAGAAGAACTGAGATATTTAGTACCGTTTCTGTTTGTTTGGAAATCTCCCTGTCTAATTAAGTCACATGATGCTGAGTAGGCATTAAGTTGCCTTTGTGCAGAGCATAGCCATTTAGGATGGTTACTCTCAACTAGGGATTATATGTGTGGTATTACCTTGATTTATCTACACTATAGATTTATGCTTCTGGGTTTTCTCTGGGTTATTCTAGAATGGATGAATGCATGGTTGCCAGAGACAGTTTTTCTCTTTCCTGTTGTTATATTATTGATACTACTATCTGTGTTACTTTGCTAGGCCTGCCATAACAAAGTACTGTAGACTAGGTGGCATAAACCACAGAAGTTTATTTTCTCACAGTTAAGAAAGCTAGAAGTCTGAGATCAAGGTTGCAGCAGAGTTTCATTCTGAGGTCTCTCTTCTTGGCTTGTAGATGGCTGTCTTCTCTCTGTGTCCCCACATGGTCATTCCTCTGTGCACATGCGTACCTGTGTCCATGTTTCTTCTTCTTATGAGGACACCAGTCATGACCCTCATTAACCTTAATTACCTCTTTAAAAGTTCTGTCTCCAATTTCATCAATCTGAGGTAGTAGGGGTTAAGACTTCAATATATGAATTTGGGAGGAACAAAATTCAGCCCACAACATAATCCATATCAAGTTTTAAAGTAAATATAAAATAATTTTATGTGTTATACAGTTGGAAGTAATCCCAAAGAATAACTTATAAAAAGAGGAGTGATATTAGGGCATGTTAGAAAACTGTTCATAACTTTCTTAAGGGAAAAACAACTGCCTTGAAAGGAAAAAAATGACTTTGAACACTTACTCCACATTGTTCCTAAATTTGTTTTGGACTCTGACAAATACTGATAGCTTTGTGTATACTAATAAAGTGTAATTAACACTGAATTTGGAGACAATGATAATGAGATTTCAGCAGTAAAAAAGACACAAGAGACTTGGGGAAATAGTGTTCTCTAATTCAATAAAAACTGAATTAAATACTTCCCTTGGGATTAGGGTTCCCCATTGTGTACCTTATGCATAAAAATAAAATTTTGGAAAGCAGCCTGCAGCACATTGGGACCTATGCAGTATTAGGAGATCTTACATAATTAATGAAAAACAAACACAGGCATAAGGAAGCATCATAAATATAGTCTTATGCTAACATTCTGTGCCATTTAGTTCATAAAGATTATGGGTATGCATGATTCCACAAGGCCTCCATTGTAGTTACTTTTCCTCAATGTAAAATAAAAATGCCCTTTGCATTTTTAATTTTGTAAAACAATCTAAAACAAAAGTGATCTAAAACAATCTGTGAATAAAATAGCATCAGATTATTCTTTATCTGTATTAATGATAACTGAGCTGGAATCCACAGTTAGTTCCAAATCAAGTGCCGTTCCATCTTTCCCAAATCTAGGGCCTCTAATTATACTAATCCTTTTGTGACATTCTGAATGTACAACTTCCATCTCTGCTGTGAATATTCTCACAGCAGTTATCCTAGATTCTGCTTAATTTCACTCCGTGCTCCCTTTCAGCACGAGGCATTGCTTTTCTTTCCACATCCCATGTTACCCTTCCATCTGATCATAGAATTTAGCTTTTTTTTACTGCAACCATGTATCCTTCAAGAAATGAAGGCTTTTGCGGTAGATGGCATTAGCGGTCACAGCTATTTGCCGTTCTATGTCCGCATCATAGACGGAGTCTACTTCTCTTTCCCTTGTCTTTAAGCTAAGCCACGGGACTTGCCTTGGCCAGGGATAAATGTGCAGAAGTGACGACGTGCCATTCTGATCCTAGGCTTTGGGAAACCTCATTTATTTATTTTTTGCATTTCCCATCTAGAGTCACTGCCCCAGGAGGATGAAAGGAATATGGAGCCAAACTGGTCCCAGCTTCTGAAGCCTGAAACAGAGTGGCCTGCAGACCTGCAGTGAGGAGCATTAACTGTCAGGCTGAGCTCATCCCAGATCAACCAAAGGTGAGATACTTTAGATATTAGGCAACAAGTGATTGCCGCTTGGCAGTGGCTTGCTATGCAGCAATAGCTAACTGATACAGGTTGTGTTACGGCCTGAATTGTCCCAAAATTCATATGTTGAAGTTATACACTTTACCTCACAATCTGACTGTATTTGGATGTAGGACCTTTAAAGAGGTAATTAATGTAAAATGAGATCATTGAGGTGGACCCTCATCTGACATAACTGGTGTCTTTATAAGACAAAGAATTGATCAGGACACAGACAAAAACAGAAGGAGGGCCATATGAACGTAAGAAGATGGCTGTCTACTAGCCAAAGAGAGAAGCTTCAGAATGAAACCAACCCTCCCAACACCCTGATTTGAACTTCTACCCTCCAAGACTATGAGAAAATAAATTTCTGTTATTTACATCCCCCATCTGTTGTACGTTGTTATGGTAGTCCTAGGAAGCTAATACAGGTGATGTTCTCTCTCTTTACCTCCTTAGATATTTTGTATAATGAACACCTAGCTTCTATACATGATCCTACCTGAAAGTTAAGCTACAGGGCTAATGTCCTGCTCCCCCAGTATTGATGAAATATATCTAAGGAAACTACACTATGACCATGACCTTAGTGGGTAACTTTGGTAACCACTAGCCACATTTGGTTAGTTAAATATAAATTTAAATTAATTAACATTGAACAAAATTAGAACTTCAGTTAGTCGCAGTAGCCCTATTTCAATTACTTAATAGTCAAATATGGCTATTAGCTAATATATTGGAGAACACAAATTTATGGACATTTCTGTCTTCAGGAAACTTTTATTGGCAAGCCTGGGCTAGAGAATCAATAGGCATTCAAGTACACTTAAAATTATTATTCTTAGATTTTGGGGCAGGGGGGAAGGGGAGAAGGAAAGATTTATTACTTGCAGCAAGGAAGAACACAGGGAATCTTTTCCCAAAGCAGTGTCTCCCTGAACAGGAAAGTTGGGGAAGTTTTAAACTAAGGGTACATGCATATACACAAGGGGGCCTGAGAAGAGGAGAATTTGGCATAGAATTGGGGCAAAAGTCAGCAGAGTCCAAGCTTTAGTTGATTGAAGTCAGGAGGGTCCACATCTTCATTCCATCCTCCACCTGGGCAGGGACTTTAGTTCCTGGCGTCATGACTTACTGAAGCTCAGGTTCTATGTTTCATAGAAGAAAGAATTCAGAGAGACAAAGTGACAGGTAAAAAGTGGGTTTATTTAGAGAGGTACACATTCCATAGACGGAATGTGGTCCATCTCAAAAGGCAAGAGCAGCCTGGGAGAAACACACTCCACAGGCATAGTATGGGCCATATCAGAAAGTGGGAGGCTATTCTTAGAGTCTTGATGGCCATGTGAGTGATCCATCTTGGAAATGGATCATACAATCCCAGTTGAGACCTTCTACCTATTGCTCAACCATAACTTTAATACCCACGTGAGACAAGACACAATCTTGGGCATTTTAGCCCCAGCACACATCACATGGAGAAAAGGTAAGCTGCCCTGAGATGTCCTGTCCAAGTTCCTGATTCATGGAACAGGGAACAAATGAAACAGTTCTTTTATTAATCCACTAAGCTTTTGGTTACTGTGTTATAAAAGAATAGATGACCAAAACATTCTGACTAGATTCTAATAATATTAAATCATATATTATTTAGATTAAAAGGACCAAATTAAGTAAGAAAAACAGTGAGTAAAATTTCTCAGGAAATTCTAGAACTTTGCAAGGCCACACTAATAAAGAAGGATCGATGGTTTTCAATTATTTTATTCTTAATTCTTCTGTTTTATTCCCTTCTGAAAGGATTCAGAAGGTAATATTTTCTGCTTGGAAAAAAAAAAAAGCTTCTATTGGAATAAAATTATAGATCCATTAGCTTTTATTTCAGTCCATCTAAGATGTATACTAGTGTCCTTCTGGATAAACTAAGCTGAGCTATTCTAATAGGACAAGCCTTAGACACAACTATTCTACTATAGACCAGTATTATATTCTTTATCACCTTAAAAAATCTGTTAAGAACAGCTACAGTTGTTTGCAGCTTTTAAATATATAACTTTTTTGCTTTGTTATTTTTCTTCTTAAACTTAGATTAATAATTCAGATCATCTTTTGAAAGTATAGGACCTATGTTATGGAACTTAAAAAGATACATGTATTCTATATTTTGAAGATAATTGCCTGCACTCTGAAATCAACTGTTACATAATTAGAATACTATCAACGAATGTAAGCATATGGCAGAGTCTCTCAGATTGAGAACCAGAATATACATTAATGAAGCTTCGTTGTGGATTCCAGTATACATCTAGGGTTGAGAGTCACTGCTCTAGATATCATAGAGCCTATCCTTATTCCAAGCCATATTAAGATATGTTTATGTCTATAGTAATTCTCATTTGTACCTCACAAAATTGGTTGATTATAAACATCAATATATCAATAATAATATTAGCATCAATTAAAATATCTAGTATTGATAAGCACATAATACATAGCAGTAATTCTGGAGAAAAAAGTAGATATTTCCTTGCATTTAAGAAGCTTACAGTCTAGCGGATAAGAGGGAGGAAATCAATTTTCTAAACAAATGTAATACAGTAGATACTAGTATAAATTTATATGAATAATTAAAGAGGGGAAAACTTATTTTTTAGGGATTGTAATAACATAAGAAATTGGCAAGGAATGAGACGAGATGTCTGATATTTAAAATAATGCACAGAAAATGAAAGGGAGAAGTCGATAAGGTATTAAATTTTAATTGAGAAGAAAAATATGGATTTTATACTGTAATCATTAAGAATTTTATTGTCATAGAATTAATGCATGCATGAAGTGTAAAAATGTCATGATAGAAACCAAAAAACACCTGCTTTTGCCATTATATTACTTTGATTTCAAATTAAAGTACATATATAGTACATATATATAAACAGATAAATATTGATACCTATAGAGATGCACACAGAGATATAAATATTGTGGTAGATCCATTGCATGAATAATCCCATCATTTCCTGCCTCCAAGTATCCATACCATTTGATATTTCCCTTCTACACTGATTCTGGGCTTGATGAGCGAATTTCTTTGGCCAGGCAGAAGACTGAGAAATCACTTTTGTGCTTTCACTTTCTCTTTTGCTCTTCTCACCACCATGACAACATGCTGGGAGTGGATTGCTGAAGGAATGTGAATAACATGCGGAGTCATCCCAGCTAGGTAATCCTACAGCAGCAAGCCATGCCTAATAGCTAACTTCTTGCAAATGCTTGAGTGAGCCCAGTCCCTGTCATTGCAACCTCACACTGCACTGTAGGCTCAGGCATTAAACACAAATTTTGTTGTTGTAAAGCACTAAGTGATTTGAAAGCACTAGGTAGTTGGTAATGTGGTGTTACTGCAGCAATAGATAAATGAGCCCAGAAGTGAGAGAAGAAGTTCACTAAAAAAATGAGTTGACAGAATAGTGTGCTAGGGAAGAAGAATAATTTGGGGGGAAGATTCTGACTTTCATAAGAGAAAAAACTTGATGTGCCTTAGGAAAGAAGCCTTAGGTGGATCATATTAAGAGTCTTTTGGTATTGGGAGAGAGTCATGGCTTTAATGTTTAGTTCACTTTAATTTAGGGTTTGGATAAAGCCATTTTTGTTCCCAGGAATATAACAGCCTGTTAACCACTTGAATCCCAAGCTTTTAGTATTGTACTTACCCTGATTCCATTTGCTATCAACATTTCAAACATAACAGGAACCGAAAATCTAAGTAAAAGAGTTATATTTCTCTTAGAAGACCACCATTCTCTGCTTTTGGACCATCAAGTGTAGGAGAAGTAATTATTTATAAGGTCTTTCAGAGGCAACAGCTGTCCTCAATGAATATTTGAAGTTCTAATTTGAATTTCCCGAACCTCATACAAGTAGGCTTGGGAAGCTACATAAAACGTTGACGGAAACTGAATTTTCAACTAGCATAGAAATTATTCTCCGTTATTCCTTGTGATGAAGATACTGATGATCTAGAAAATAAATCAAAGTATTCTTCCAATAACATAAATGACTTAACAATAACCATTCTTATTATACCTTTATTAAACTATTGTTTACTTATTCTTACATGTTTAGGCATTATGGTAGATACTGGAAATACAGTGATGAGCATAATCAATGAAGAATAATTACTGTGAACAGGTTAACTTCATGTATATTATCCCTTTTGACAATCACACAATCAAAATGGGGTTGTAAAGTCATTAAAAATGAAAATATAATCTTTAGATTTAGGGAACAAAGACAGTGTAACTCTTGCCAGACAATCTTAGACATAAATTGTAGCAATATTTTTTTGGGTCTGTCTCCTAAGGCAAAAGAAATCAAAGCAAAAATAAACAAATGGGACCTAATTATATATAGAAGCTTTTGCACAGCAAAGGAAACCGTAAACAAAATGAAAAGACAACCAATAGAATGGAAGAACATATTTGCAAATGACATGACTGACAAAGGGTTAATATCCAAAATATATAAACAGCTTATACTACTCTGTATCAAAAAGAAAAAAAAAAAAACCCAATCAAAAAATGGGCAGAAGACCTAAATAGACATTTTTTCCAAAGAAGACATACAGATGGCCAACAGGCATTTCAAAATATGCTCAATGTTGCTAATTATTAGCGAAGTGCAAATCTAAACCACAATGAGATATCACCTCATACCTGTAAGAATGGCTATCGTCAAAAAGTCTACAAATAACAAATGTTGGAGAGGGTGTGGAGAAAAGGGGACCCTGTACACCGTTCGTGGGAATGTAAATAAATTGGTGCAGCCAGTATGAAAAACAATATGGAGGTTCTCAAAAAAAAAAAGCAAAAATAGAGCTACTGTATGATCCAGCAAGCAATTCCACTCCTGGGTGTATATACAAAAAAAAAAAAAATGAATACACTAATTTGAAAAGATATATACACCTCAAAGTTTATAGCAGCACTATTTACAGTAGCCAAGTTATGGTGGCAACATAAGTACCCATCAACAGAAAACTGGATAAAGAAGATGTGGTATATATATAAAATGAAATATTACTCAGCTATAAAAAGAATGAAATTCTGCTATTTGTGGCAACATGGTTGGACCTAGAGAATATTGTGCTTAGTAAAATAAGTCAGACAAATACTGTATTATATCACTTATATGTGGAATAAAATAATACAGGGCTTCCCTGGTGGCACAGTGGTTGAGAGTCCGCCTGCCTATGCAGGGGACACGGGTTCATGCCCCGGTCCAGGAAGATCCCACATGCCGCGGAGCGGCTAGGCCCGTGAGCCACGGCCGCTTAGCCTGCGCATCCGGAGCCTGTGCTCCGCAACGGGAGAGGCCACAACAGTGAGAGGCCCGCGTACCGCAAAAAAATAAAATAAAATAAAATAAATGAATATATATACAAAATAGAAACAGACTCATAGTTATAGAAAACATACTAGTGGTTACCAAAGGGGAGAGGGAAAAAGGAGAGGGGCAAATTAGGGGTATGGGATTAAGAGACACAAACTACTGTGTATAAAATAGATAGAGCAACTAGGTTATATTGTATAGCATGGAGAATTATCACCATTATCTTGTAATAATGCAGTATTATCTGTAAAAATATTAAAACATTATGCTGTACATGTGAAATTAATATAATATTATAAATCAACTACTTCGATTAAAATTTTTTTAATCTACTTAAAAGAAAAAAATTAAACATAAAATTCCTTTTATGTGGACTCTTGCCATTTTTTCTATTAAGCTGTTTAATCCTTTTCCTATTGTTTTATAGAAACTCTTTATATTTTAGAAAGAGTAGGCCTTTATTTCAATGTGAGCTGCAAATAATTTATTCCCACTTTGTTCTTTGAGTTTTTTATTGAGATATAATTGACATGTAACATTGTGTTAGTTTTAGGTGTACAGTGTGTTTTGATATATGTAAATATTGCAAAATAATTACCACTCTAAGATTATTTAACATCCATCACCACACAGTTACAATTTTTTTCTTGCAATGAGAACTTTTAAGATCTACTCTTCTAGCAATAAAATATACCCACTTTTTAAAAATAATTTATTTTTATTGAAGTATAGTTGAATTACAATGTTGTGTTAATTACTGCTGTACAGCAAAATGACTCAGTTATATACATATATATATATTCTCTTTCATATTCTTTTTCATTATGGTTTATCACAAGATATTGAATATAGTTCCCTGTGCTATACAGTAGAATCTTGTTGATTATCCATTCTATATACACCAGTTTGCATCTGCTAATCCCAAACTCTCACTCTTACCCTCTCCCAGGTCCCTCTCCCTTGGCAACCACCAGTCTATTCTCTATGTTCCCCATTTTGTTTCTTTTTCATAGGTAGGTTCATTTGTGACATATTTTAGATTCCACATGTAAGTGATATCCTATGGTATTTGTCTTTCTCTTTTTGATTTACTTCACTTAGTATGATAATCTCTAGTTGCATCCATGTTGCTGCAAATGGCTTAATTTATGTAAAGAACAATTAGTTGTGTTATGATAGACATAAGTTTTATCTTGCTATGATTTTAAAAACTTGTTATATCAAGCATGGCTTTGTTGGTATCTTTAATCATGAAAATGATAAAAACCATATAGTTGAGTGTTTTGTGTAAGAAAAAGAGAAAGAATTAGAAGGAAGACTCATCACAGCCAAAAAAAGATTAATAATTAACCTCAAATTACAGAAAAATTCTGGCAGCACAGTAATAATACCTATCAGTGAAAAAATTAATTAATTCATCTTATTCTGTGTGTTGATATTTCACTTCACTGTTGTCAGAATAAGTATTTATTTTTAAAAAGTGTGCATAAATTATATCATGAGTTCCAATAGTATTTTTTATCTTGCTCTAGCCTATTTGGAACAGTGCAGTTTAGAAGAGGGCAAAATAAGCATTTATCATTTATTCTTCGCTGCTACATTGTTAACTTATCCATTAGTCCTTTTTCTTAGTCATATACTTGCAAGCATTAAATGAAATGATAATGAGGAAAAATGTCCTTGCTTTGGTGTAATACTGCTTAAACAGAACTATGAAATATGGCATATGCTATCAGCAGATTTTTTTTCCATTTGTTTCTCGAGGGATAATCAATTCTTCTTTAAAAATAAAAAAAGTAAAGATTTTAGAACAGTTTTAGCTTTACAGCAAGATGGTGAAGATAATACAGAAAGTTGTCATATACTGTACATCCAGTCTCCTCTGTTGTTAACATTTTAATTTAGTATGGTACATTTAATACAATTAGTGAAACACTATGGATGCATTATTTTTAACTAAAGTCCAGATTCTTTTAGTTTTTTGGGGTTTTTTTTTCTCTTAGTTTTAACCTGATGCCCTTTTCCTACTCCAGGATCCCTGCCGAGATGCCATATTAAATTTAGTTATCATGTCTCCTTAGGCTCCTCCCAGCTGTGACACTTTCTCAGATTTTCCTTGGTTTTGATGACTTTGACAGTTTTGAGGTGCATAGGGCAGTTACTTTGCAGACATTTCAGTGATTTATTATTGAGGTTGACTTTGATTACCTTATGGAAGTACAGTTTGTCAGGTTTCTCTACTGCAGTGTACCACGCACACATAAGGATTGAGAAATTGTTTGCATTTAGACCACCGATCCATTTTTACTTAATTTTAATGAAAGGTGCAATGACTGTGTCTATGTTCTTTTTTTTTCATATGCAAGTCCAGTTTTTCTGACACCATTTGTTGAAATGACATCCTTTCTCCATTGAAATACTTTTGCTTCTTTGTCAAAGTGTATTTTTGTGGGTCTATATCTTGACACTTTATTCTGTTTCATTGTTCTCTATGTCTATGTTTTCAACCAAGCCGTGCTATCTTGATTAATGCAGTTTTGTAGTAGGTCTTGAAATCAGATAGGATGCACCTTCCAGTTTGGTCTTTTCATATTGTGTTGACTATGGTAGGTTTTTTTGACTTTCCTTATAAGCTTTAGAATCAATGTATCTATTGATTTATAGATAGATTTATTATAAGATATCTATCTATATATCTATACATCTATACATATATATAGAGAGAGAGGGAGAGATCTTGATGGATTTTTGAATGGGATTGTGTTGAATCTACACATAAAGTTGAGAAGAATTGCATCATAACAATATTGAATATCCTGATACACGAATGAAATATTCCTCCTTTTATTTAGATCTTTGATTTCTCTCATCATAGATTTGTAGTTTTTACATATATATACATCCTGTGCATATATTGTTATATTTATCCTTACCTATTTCTTTTTCTGTGTGTGCTGTTGTAAATTTTTTAAAATATCAAACTCTAATCGTTCATTTCTGTTGTATAGGAAAACGATAGATTTTTGTATATAAATCTTGTATCCTATGATCTTACTATATTCACTTATTAATTCCAGAATTTTTTTGTCAGTTCTTTCGATTTTCTATATAGATATTTTTTCATTTTTCTTTTCTTATCATATTGTACTAGCAGAACTTCCAGTACATTATTGAATAAGAATGGTGTTAGAGAATGTCCTTGAGTTCTTCCTAATCTTAGGGTGAAAGTATCATATTTCTGATAATTATGACCTTTTTGGTAGGTATTCTTTATAAAGTTGAGGAATGTCCCCTCTATTGCTATTTTGTTCATCTGTTGTTAGTTTGTTCATCGTTTTTTGTTTTGTTTTTCATAAATGGGTGTTGGATTTTGTGAGTTTTTTTTATCAGTTGATATTACATGATTATTCTCCTTTTGCATTGATGTGGTAGATTTTGCTGAATTTCAGATTTTGAACTAATCTTGCATAGTAGGAATACATTACATGTGTTTGTGTGTATAATTTTTATGCATTGCTGGATCCAATTTGCTGATAGGTACTTTTGCATCAGTATTCATGAGAGATACATGCCAATAGTTTTCCTTCCTTATAATATTTGTCTCTGGTTTTGATACTAGGGTAATTTTGATGTTATAGAAGCAGTTAATGAGTTTGTCCTGTGCTTCTCTTTTCTGGAAGAGATAAAGAAGAATTTATATCACTCCTTTATTAAAATTGGGTAGGATTCACCAGTCAAACCATCTGAGTCAGGTGCTTTCTTACTTGGGAGGAATTAATTATTGAATTTTTTTTTTAATAATAGTTACAAATCAATTCGAATTATCTGTTTCTCCTTGTGTAACTTTGTCTTTCTAGGAATGTATACATTTCATCTAAATAATCAAATCTGTGGACACAGAGTTGCTTCTGGTATTCCTCTGTTATTCTTTTTTTTTAAACATTTTTATTGGCGTATAATTGCTTTACAATGGTGTGTTAATGTCCACAGAATTAGTAGTGACGACTCCTTTTCATTTGTTATATTGTTAATGTGTGTGTGCTTTTTTTTTTCTTGGTTACCCTTCTGAGAGTTGTTTCTATTAATCTTTAAAGAAAAAAGTCTCTTGATTTTGTTGATTTTATCTGCTGTTTTTCTGTTTTCAATTTCATTGACTTTTAATCTAAGATTTATTATTTATATTCATGTTCTTTCACTTCATTGAAGCCTAAATTGCTTTTTTTCTTTAGCTTCCTGAAGTAGATTTGTTGTTGATTTTAGATCCTTTTTATCTAATATATGTAATCAATGCTGTAAATTTCCTCTAGGTACTGCTTTTGCTACTTCCCTCAAATTTTTATGTTATATTTTTATCTTAATTTAAGTCAAAATATATTTTAATTGCTTTTGTGACTTATTTTCTGACCCATTTATTTAGCTATGTGTTGTTTAATCCCCAAGTATTTGAGAATATGTTTTTCTATTGTGTTTGTTATTAAATTCTTGATTAATTCCATTGTGACCTGGCAACATACTTTGTATGGTTTCTATTCTTTTACATTTGTTTAGGTATGTTTTATCACTCAGAATAGGGTCTTTTCTTGGTGAATGTTCAGTGAGGGAGCTTGAGAGGAATATGTTTTCTCTGTTGTTGGATGAAGATTTTATAAATGTCAATTAGGTTAAATTGATCGATTGTGCAGGTCAACTTTATCTTTACAAATGATCTGTGTGCTTGATCTATCAATTACTAAAAGAGGGTTATTAAAGTTTTCAAATGTAAAAGAATATTTTACTCCCAATTAGCAGAAATTGAGAATAAATATGTTAAGAAAAATCAAGCAAAACAATATATAATTATACTATTATAAAAATTATTGTTATTTTCAGGAAAAATTACTAAATTAATAAATATCACACAGTCTGGTCCAAATGATGCTAGAGTGTGAACTCTAGATCATGTTTGCTTAAGAGAGAACAGATTGACTCTGCCTGATATTGGCGTATGACCTCTCTTAAATTGTTTGTGATTGTACTAAGTACATATTGATAAAGAAGTAGAAATGTATGGATGGAATAATTATTACATTTATGATGTACTGAGCATCTTTATCATGGTAAGCAGTATTGTTGAATCTCAAATATTATTATACTCCTTGTTTTACAATGGAAAAACTTAATCTTGTTTATAGTAACATCCAAACTTGCTAACTAGTTTGGAATTGCAACTCTTGACTCTGATTCCAGTGTCTAGGGATTTTTTTTTACTAGTGGCTTAAGATTTTAAATTTATGTTCTGAATATGGGTCACTTAGTGTGAAAGGTAAAAAAAAATTACAGTAGATATTTAGGTTAAATTATTGTATTATTATACTCACTTTTCATTGTATCTCTACTCAACAGAGTTTGTGCTTTAAAAATTGTTGGTCAAGTTAAATATATGAGACAGTCAAGGAATTTATCAAAATTATTGACTTTGTTCACAAATGCATAAACGATTTGTGGGACATTTTAAAGAATACGAAGCCAATTACAAAATATTAGTACACTTTAAGACTAAGGTAGCAAACTAAGGGAAATGATTAAAGAGATAATATGAACCTCTTCCTAAGTTCAAGGTTGCTTTTGCTTTAGTTTTCTATTCAACAAGCAAAGAACTAGTGCCAAGGTTTTAATGACATTATGAACACATGTGAGCACATATAGCTACCTAATATCTCCCTTGTTTTTCAGACACAGCTGGATTTTTATGATGAATGAATCCTGCACAGACTTGTAATCCTTTAGGTCAAAAAAGTATGAAACTGGCAGTAACTGCCTTTTGAAATCACTGACCTGAGAAAAATGAGAGGGGTCATATTGATACATGAAATTCTTTTATTATCTCATAGGGAATATCCTGCTGCATTACAATTACACATTTTGTGTTCTATCTATTATTGACAATTGTGCCTTCTTTGAGATTTTAGTGTAGCTGAACTGGACTTGTCCTACACAACCAAAATCTCATTTTGTTGATTAACATTAGAACTATAAATATATATTTTTGTAAATATAATTGATTAGTTTGTATTTAATGTTTTGAATTTATGATAAATTCTATAATTTTAGGGATTAACAGTTCATACTTAACCATATATTTTTTTAATTTGAACAAATATTCTCTGTAACTATCCAGATTTCTAATCATAAGATTGATTTTTTAAAATTCTAGGTATGACTTTATTTCATTCAAGAGGCTATGTC
Source organism: Aethalodelphis obliquidens (assembly GCF_003676395.1). NCBI lineage: Eukaryota > Metazoa > Chordata > Mammalia > Artiodactyla > Delphinidae > Aethalodelphis > Aethalodelphis obliquidens. The sequence continues at coordinate 6,527,957 of NW_020837968.1, forward strand.
ATTACTCTCCTATATCTGAGGAATGCAATCAAAATATTATAGTTTAGATTAAGATTGGACTCATACAATAATTCACCCAAATCTTGCATAACTTTAAGAATCCTTGTCCTGAATGATTAAGAAAATATACATTGAGGAGAAAAACTTTTGGAAAGAAAAAAATCAGTGAGTATAGTCCCAGATGCTTTATCAAAATATATATCATCAATGAGTAAAGCAAGAATGAAAACATAGAATTCAGGAAACAGAGGAATTTACTAAATATGTAAAGAAAATCTCAAGAATGACATTTGTGCAGAAAATCTAGAGACCAACCCAAGTCAGAGTGAGGCAGGGAAAAGAGGGGTCCTGGACAACTAAGGTAATCATACAAGGTAAAATGATTTGAAGACATTTATGACATGTACAATTCTGAAAGGAGTTTAAGAATTTATTATTGATAGATACTTATGGCAGAAGGTGTTAATTGCCACCAGAATTATTGTTCTTATTCTTCATAAAAACAGAAAATTTAGATAAACACTTGATTAGCTCTAGTTTGACTGGAGACCTAAACTTCAGATTCTAGATGTAGGTATGTGATTAATTTCTAGTCACTGAGATTGAACAAAAGTGATGTGTGCAACTTCCACCTTTAAAAGGAGGAGAAAACTCTCCATTCCTGCTGTACAGAATACAGAGAGGATCCTGGGAACTGGAGCAGTATCTGGTGCAGTTAGATGAAAATAACATATTGAGACCAGCTGAGCAAAATCAGCACACTAATACCTACTCAGACTGCTACAGAAGAAAGACATAAACTCCCTCTTGTTTGATCCATTATTATTTTGTGTCTCTCTGTTAGCGCTGCTGAGCTCATATCTTAACTGATATGGCAGTGCAGTGGTTCTCACCTTTTACTTGAATCAGCATCATGTAGATGGCTTGGAAAAATAGAGAATGGTGGTCCCACCACCAATAGGTGTGCGGTAAAGGTGAGAATTTGCTTTTCTGTTAAGTTCCCAGGTGAGCCTAATACTGCTGATTTGGGAACCACAGTTTCTAACCACAGTGGTAGTGTACTAGGGCAAGAATAATTTCATTAGCACATAATGGAAAATGGCCAATTTTGCTTCATCTGTGATAATATCTATTACATACATAGAAAGAAGTCATCAGTTAGGCAGTCCTGGTTTGACCTGGAGATTCAGTGACCTAGAATTATTAAAAAAACATTCATGTATAATTTTTATTGATTCAACAGCATTTTCCTTCAAAACTAAAAAAAAAAAAAATGCCTACATGTAGAGCTATAGTATTTAAAAATATGAATATACCTACTAGAAAAAGAGAGCTATTAGAATTGAATGTATTTAACACTAGATAATGGGAATTATGGGTAGGGAGACCAGATTCCATGAAACGTTCTTTTTCAAATATAAACACTTTTCAAGAATTTTGGTTTTATTTGTGCATATTATAATTTTAACACAATGAAATAACAGAAAATAATAAAAGATATGTAGTTTTAGTGGGAGAAGCATGGCTTTGGAGCTCATTCTGGTTTTGCCTAAACAAAGACTCAAGAGTTCTAGCCCCCTTTTCCCAGCTGTTGGAGCCCCCTCCTCCTAGCTGTAAGGATCACACTCAAGCTTAGTTTTTATAGGACTGGAGTTCTGTGATAATTAACTTTTCCTGATTTTAAAAGTAAATACTTAAAAAAATAAATATACTGAGGGTACATTTAAACTATCTATAATTCTACCACTCAGCAATTGTGTTTCAGCTTCTCTTTCTCTCTCTAATAAATATATATGTTTACAGGGATGTAGAAAGAGTATACTGAATTACATTTTAAAAATAATTTTCACTTAATTTTTAAGTTTATCACATACCGTTAAATATTTTAATAGACTATTTTTTTTTTTTACAGCAGTTTTAGGTTCACAGCAAAATTGAGAGGAAGATATCTATCATACCCCCTGCCCTAGTGTATGCATAACCTCCACAATGTCCCCATCAGAATGGTACATTTGTTACAGTTGATGAACTTACATTGACACATCACAATCACACAAAGAACATAGTATTGAAAACCCAAACGAACTTTTTGGCCAACGCATACATTTTATACTCTTGGACAAATGTATAGGGCATGCATTATATAATGAGATGCTAATATACAAAAGTCAATTGCTTTCCTATAGACCAGCAATAAACAAGTGGGATTTGGAATTAAAAACACAATACCATTTACATTAGCACCCCAATACTAGGGAAATACTTTGGTATAAATCTAACAAAATGTATACAAGACCTGCCTGTTTGTCAATGTATATAACACATTATTGCTACTTACATTTTTATTGTATTTCTTTAATCATTATTTTGATTATACAGTATCCCTTGTGAATTTGTGTGTTTTCATGTTTATGCACTTTTGAATACTTTAACAAGAAACTTAATTATAGCCTGCACTGCTTCCAGGTTTCTAGACTGAATTGTGAATGTGTGACATTTGCCTTAAGTTTCATTCCTAATAGTTTATCTGCACAAACTTCTTGTATATTGCATAGTCTCATTTTGCCACCAGGCTACTGATGTCCCTACAGCTGCAAGTACTAGAGACCCCACAAGATAAGTGATTTTCTTTAATAACAGGAGGCAATCAAAAAGTTTGTCCATCAGAATGATGAAATATGAATGATTCTTAAATTTTTAGCCTGTGTTATAATGAAACCTCAGTGTTTAAAGCAGCTGAAGGAAGTCAGCACAGGCCTGCCTGAGCAGCTGGGAAGCGTTAATTGGAGCTAATTGCTCATTAGAGACTGGCGATTACTAATTATTCTCACCTGTAAAAATTGGCCTATAAAGAAATGTTAGGAAAGTTAAGTAGAAGGATACAACTTAATAGTTTCTTATAGTGAATCTTAGAGCAGACAAAGCAAGTGATCTGATGCCATGGGATAAGAGAAGAGAGAAAACAATAATAAACAGTAGCTCTCATTTAATGGTGTAGTAGCTGAGTGTACAGTTACTGTGTTGCCTGTCGGGCATACCTTTGTTTTAGTGCACAAACTAGTTCCACTTATGTGCTTACTAAAAGACACTTACTCTCCCAATTTAAGAAAGAACATTTCAGAAAAGATGAAAGCTTTTTAACTGTATTGGAGAAAATACAGTTGTAAAAAAAAAAAATTACAAAAACCTGACCTGAGAAAGATATTTTCTTGTCATGTCATTTACAACTTTCTTTTGGAGAGAAACTAATTCCTACTAGCATTATCAAGTGATTTTTCTTGTTCTTTTAGAAAACTAGTTTTGTACCAAAAAAGTTGACTATCATTCATGAGCCTAATCATCTTTATCAATACATATATTTTGTCTCATACACAATATAATAAAGAATATTCAGTGTGATTTTTTTTTTAAATTATAGTTGATTTACAGTGTTGTGTTAGTTTCTGGTATACAGCAAAGCGATTTTGTTTTTTATATATATATATATTTATATATATTTTTATATATATATATATATATATATATATATATATTCTTTTTCATATGAAACAGAGTCACAGACATAGAAAACAAACTTATGGTTGCCAAAGGGGAAAGGGGGTGGGGAGGGATAAATTAGGAGTTTGGGATTAACAGATGTAAACTACTATATATAAAATAGATAAATGACAAAGTCCTACTGAATAGCACAGGGAACTATATTCACTATCCTGTAATAAGCCATAATGGAAAAGAATATTGAAACATTTTCTTTGTCTATATAATGACCCAATAATATTAAATTTTTGAACAAGCTTAGTCAGAAGATTCTTGCCTTGTACAAGCTTGAAAAGGAACTTTGGCTTGTGTTCATTACTAAATTTTCTAAAAGATTTTTTTTAATTCTCAAAGAAAAAAATGTGTAGGGCAACCAATTCTATAGAGACTGACACATCATAATTGGTGATACAAAAAAGTAGTAAGTAGAATGATAGCCAAGAAGAAAGGACCTATAAAACAGTAAAGTGACGTTATTCTTTTATGTGGCCATCTTCTTGTAAAGAGGCAAAATCCCATGCTCTAGAAAGACACAAGAATTTCCAGTCAGTAGTATACTTGGGGAAACACAGGTACCCAGGGGAAAAATATGAGTGGTGAAAAATTAGAATTGTTGTGGAGAACAAGATTTTGGAAAACAGTAAAATAATATTCTGTATAAGAAGGAAGTCAATTTAATTTTGACTGGAATATCTCTAGTTGGAGATGTGTATGTATCCAATGAAAAAAGTATTCAATTATGTGAGGAGGACAGGAGAGAATGACCAGATAATATCACCAAATGCTTATTCTGAAAGAAGCTTTCACAGAAAAATACAGTAGTCCCCCCTTAATCGGAGGTGGATACGTTCCAAGACCCTCAGTCGTTGCCTGAAACTACTGATAATACTGAACCCTACATATACCATGTTTTTTCCTATACCTACGTTAAAGTTTAATTTATAAATTAGTCACAGTAAGAGATTAACAACTAATAATAAAATAGAACAATTATAACAATATACTGTAATGAAAGTTATGTGAATGTGGTCTCTCTCTCTCTCCTCCTCTCAAAATATCTCATTGTGTAAATTGAATGCCTTTTCCATCTTAACTAAGCCCTTAACACCCCCTTTAGCCATAACTTTTGCAGTTTCAGGTCAACAGCAAAACTAGCACAATTTTCTTTTTTCTTCTTCACAATTTCAAGGGTAGAAGATTAGTACTTAATGGTAGATCTTAGCAACCTCAGCATACAATGTTTTTCTATCCTTATTAATTTGAGAACTTTCACCTTTTCACTTGAAGGAAGCACTTTACCACTACTTTGTGTCGTATCCGAATTGCCAGCATCAATACTCTTGCACGTTGGCGCTATTATTAAGTAAAATAAAGGCTACTTGAACATAAGCACAGTGATACCTTGATAGATGATCTGATAACCAAGAGGTGGGATACCCTGGAAAAAGATATTATTTATGTTCAGAGTGGGACAGAGGAGAACAACATGAGATTTTTCATCACACAGAACAGCACAAAATTTGTTTAAAATTAGAAATTGCTTGTTTCTAGAATTTTTTATTTAATATTTTTGGACTGCAGTTGACCACAGGTAACTGAAACCATGGAAAGCAAATCGCTGATAAGGGGGGACTACTGTAAGTGTGGCATGAGGTGTTCTTGGTAACACACAGGACCCAAAAAAAATTGTGGGAAGAGAAAAAAGCAATTAGTGTGTCTCTACTAATGATACACCAATAGTTAGATCATCAGTCATAACATAGTCTTTAAAAACTAAGACACATTGTTGAATATTTCTCTCATATGGGTTGGACATATGACTGCTTTATGGTTATGGAGGGGATTACCTTACAGGATATAGTTCTATCCAAAACAGAAGAAGAGTTTCCTTATACATTCAAAAATGAACATAATTTCTGAGGGTAAATGCACCTGAGTGAACAGTTAGTTAAAGGTAAATGGAAACACAAAAGTTAAAATCATCATGGGTATATATTGAAGTTCTTCTGCAAAATGCAGGAAATGTCTTCTTTCCAGATAAATAATCCTATGTGTGCATGTGTCTGTTGTTATTATACAAAGCCCTTTTTTTGTTGAAGTGTAGGAAAAACCCTATTCAAACAAGCCTTATTGTCTCATGTAATACCTAACAATCACTGTGTCCTTATATATACTAAGCAGCATTCTAAGTACTTTACATATACCAACATGTTTAATCTCTACAACAATCCTATTAACCTTATTATTTTCTCTGTGTAGATTAGGAATACATGACACTCAACAACTTACATTAATTTGTCAATATTCACACAGATTTTAATTAACAAATTATAATCCAGTACTAGGTGACTATTCCAGAGTCTGTGCTCTGAAATACTCTACTATATTTTCAATCCCGTATTGATAATTCCAGCGAGCTGAATTCAGACATCACTCTTGCAGAGACTTAAACAATGGAATATGAACACTGTTCATCTCACAACTTCACTATCTTATATATTGGCTCTATTTACGGATAAATCTTAGAATTTGAAGGTTTATATGATCTTCAGTTCTTGTGATAACAGAAGGAAGACAGTACCCTTTCAGAATCATATCAATAGTACCCAAAAGGATTATAACTGAGCCTTTTGCCTACCTGCTCTCACTGCTCAGTTCTTTGTCCAGGGAGATGAGCCCTTTGCACTAGGCCTGGGTATTCCAAAGGTGAGGTTGTGAGATAAGAAGCATATAAACCATGTCATCTGACTGCGGTCACTACAGACAATATTAATCAAATGTTATCATAACCAGGTCATTAGGAATGTTTGGAATAGTAGGTGACTGTTGAGTATTTAAAAGAAAGATAAAGGAGCACAGTCTCAGTATTCATGCTATAAATTGATATATTGATTTTGCAATTCTAACTGGATTGTTATTCTAAAATAAATGAGACTTTGAACTAAAACCTATAATAGAATTTATCATGCAGATGAAAGGGAAAAGAAGGATATACTACCAAAAGAATGACATATGAAGTGAGAAAATAGATCATTAGAGAGAAAAATTTTAAGTGTGGTTCTATTTTTAATTTGGGGTATATACCTAGATGAGGAATAGCTGGAACATATAGTAGATGTAATTTTAATTTTTTGAGGGAACTCCACATTGTTTCCATAGTGGCTGAGCCAATTTACATTCCAACTAACTGTACAAACGTTATCTCTTGTCTTCTTGACATGTGATCCAGCAATTCCACATCTGGGTATATACCCAAAGGAAATGAAAACAGGATATTGAAGACATATGTGCACTGCCATGTTTATTGCAGCATTATCCATAATCGCCAAGATATGGAAACAACCTAAGTGCTCAGCAACAGATGAATGGATAAAGAAGGTTGATATATGTATACAATGGACCATTATTAGCCATTGGAAAGAAGGAAATTCTGCTATTTGCAACTACATGGATAGACCTTGAGGGCCTTATGCTAGGTGAGATAAGTCAGACAAAGAAAGACAAATACTGGGTGATATCACTTATATGTGGAATCTAAAAAGCCAGCCCATTAAAACAGAGAGTAAGATGGTTACCATGAGCTGGGAGGTGGGGGAATAAAAGAAATGTTGCTTCAGGGTATAAACTAGTTCTAGTAAGTCCTAGAGATCTCATGCACAGTATAGTGAATATAAACAACAATATAATATTATAATCATCAAATTTGCTAAGAGATTAGATCTTAATTATTCCAACCTCAAAAAAGAAACGATAATAGTGTGATGCAATAGAGGGGATAGATATTGTATTGTGATACAATAACTACAATGGCAATCATATTACAATATATGTGTATTAAATCAACATACTGTACACATGAAATTTACAGTGTTATATGTCAAGTATATTTTTAAAAATATGCTTCTACATTTTAAATGTCTATAAGAGCTTTAGAATATTTATATATATTTGTAAACTTCATTTGAGCTAATTAGACTATATGCTTCCTTTATAAAATTTATGATATAGTCACAGTTGAAAATATTACATTATTGAAACATATTTAAATGATTGAGATTTTAAGAGAAGACAGAATACCTTTCAATTTTGTGTGTGGAAAACATCATAATCCTAAAATTCTTGGTTAGGTGAGTTCATTTTGGTATATTGACTAGGAAAAGATCCATTAGACATTGGTAACTAGGTATAGATGCTGTACAAGAGAAGAATAAGCATGTAAACATGCATGTGATAAATTTCCCTAAGTTTATGTGTTTCTTGTTTTAATATATCAGTTTATAAAGATTTCAAAATGAATAATAAGCATAATTTTTGAATTAGTTTGAAGGTGTAATTCTTTGAAATAACTACTGCAGCTAGAAAAAGAAAATCTAGTATGAAGTCATCTGTGTGTGTGCTAGCCAGCTTCCTATATTAAAACTTCAAAATAAAATGAATGATTTATGGTCTCTAGAAAAATGCCGTGTTTAGATTTGAAATGTCACTTATGCTTTTCTGTCCATGCAATTTTTCCCACTTTTGCACTTAAATGTATTACTCTTCTTACCTCAAACTGCTGTAAATTTTATCATTCTATACCATCATTCCAAGCAGTTTCACACTAATATGGGAATATCTTTGTAAAAAAATATTTTAAGAAAACTACTGAATTTACTTAAAAGATTGAAGTTTTTCTCAGCATAAACAGGCTTGAGTATAGAAAGATATTGTTTAATTGATCTAGGTCTATGTGGATTTTACAAAAAAAGGCAGCTAGAAAATTATTTTTCTCTTCCATTACTTTAAATCGTTTATATATGAAAGTAATTACTTTTATCAAGGTACATATTAGTGAAGTCATTGGCTTCACTCATACGTATTTTCATAAAACAATACATCTTCAAAATGCAAGATGTTTTGGTTGCTAATGGGCTAGACACATACAAATCTATCCTGCTGATGTTATTGTACTTGTTATCCTTTTTGGTTTGATTTCATTTTTTAAAGTTAGTGGATTCTGAAACTTCTCTTATCATGTTAAATTAATTTTTGAAAGTGTAAACGTGTGTGCATGCACATATGTGTACTTTCCCAATGAAGAAAAAATTAATAATGATAACACCTGAACTTTAACTTTCAGTGTGATATTGGTCCCCATGATCATTTGTAATATTGCACTACAGGATCTAGAGAGACATTTTAAAATTTCAGTTGAAATTTTAAATTTTTTCACATTTGAGCTGGTAATATTTCAAAACAAAATTGTACTAGTTGTTAGTAATTCTGAAGTAAATAACAGAAAATTACTAAAAACCTTCAAGTGGATTTATGACATTTGTCAATATAGTCAGGAATGAATAATTATTTAGCCAAGAATTCCAAAAATTTTTAAGGTAACTCTTCACAAAACAACACATTAAAAGTCAAAATAATTCCTGAAAAATTATCCTTGAGAAATCAAGAAATGAAAAATAACTCTTCTACTGTTGGACTACCCAAGGGCAGAGGCTTCAGCCAGAGCAGAAGGAATGAACGCTTGAGGGCACAGCACTGGTGCTTGTGGATGGCACCAGGCCCAGCAGCCATGCTTCTGGGAGGAACCACTTCACGTTTGCATCTTTCATCACCAATAGGACTTGAGTCATTTGATTCAGTTTCCCCAAATTAACAAGTGTTTGCACTTGACCCCTTGAGATTTTAACTGACAACTTCTAACCATAATTGCTAATATGTATGCTTTAACCTTGTTACCAAGACTGAGAATCTGAAGTAGCCTTCCTTGTAAGGAGGTAGAATCTCAACGTGTGTTTATTTTTTACTGACTTATTCAGAATTATATTTTACAAAATGCTTTGTCTCATTTGTTATCATTTCTAGAAACAAATGTATTCACTTGTCATAGTTTGAATACAGAATAACGTTTGTTAATTGGGATTTATTTTGAAAAGTTGAGTTCAAATGTAGGCCTTTAAAGTAATGTAACATTCAGAAGTAGTTGTTTCTATTTTATGTATGGTAGTATATCTATGTTAATCCCAAACTCCTAATTTCTCCCTCCCCTCTCCCCTTTATCCTTTGGTAACCATAAATTTGTTATGTCTGTGGGTCTATTTCTATTTTGCGTATAAGTTCATTTGTATCTTTTTTTTTTTTTTAGATTGCACATATAGGCCATATCATGATATTTGTCTTTGGTTTACTTCACTTAGCATGAAGATATCTAGGTCCAGCCATGTTGCTGCAAATAGAATTATTTCATTCTCTTTTATGGCAGAGTAATATTCTTGTGTGTGTGTGTGTGTGTGTGTGTGTGTGTGTGTGTGTGTGTATATGGATATATATATATATATATATATCTCACATATTCTTTATCCATTCATCTGTCTATGGACACTGAGGTTGCTTCCATGTCTTGTCTATTGTAAATAGTGCTGCAATGAACACATTGGGGTGCATGAATATTTTTGAATTATGATTTTCTCTGGATATATGCCCAAGAGTGGGATTGTTGGATCATATAGCAACTCTATTTTTAGTTTTTCAAGGAACCTTCATACTGTTCTCCATAGTGTCTACACCAATTTACATTCCCGCCAACAGTGTAAGAGGGTTCCCTTTTTTCCACACCCTCTCCACAGCATGTATTTTTTGAAGATTTTTTGATGATGGCCATTCTGACCAGTGTGAATTGATACCTCATTGTAGTTTTGATTTGCATTTCTCTAATAATTAGCAATGTTGAGCATCTTTTCATGCGCTTATGGGCCAACTGTATGTCTTTGGAGAAATGTCTATTTAGGTTTTCTGCCCATTATTTGATTGGGTTTTTTGTTTTTGTTTTACTGAGTTGTATGCACTATTTGTGTATTTTGGAAATTAAGCTCTAGTTGGTCACATGGCTTGCAAATATTTTCTCCCATTCCATGGATTGTCTTCTCATTCTGTTTATGATTTCCCTTGCTGTGCAAAAGCTTTTCAGTCTTATTAGGTCCCATTTGTTTATTTTTGATTTTATTTCCATTATCCTAGGAGAGGATCCAAAAAAATACTGCTATGATTTATGTCAAAGAGTGTTCTGCCTATGCTTTGCCTATGCTTTCCTCTAGGAGTTTTATAATATCTGGTCTAGTTTATATACTTTACGTACTGTTCTCATATACTTTAGCAGAAAGTTAATTGAAAGTGAATTACAGCAAAATAGGGGAGAAAATTACAAAAAAAAAGAGAGAGAAATATATAAAAGATGCTGTAATCCATGGGTTCATAGGAGCAAAACTCTGCAGTAGACATGTGAATGAAGCAACAATGAGAGGGCTTTGACAAAAAGGGAGGTTCTAGGCATTAGATGATCAGAATATGGTAAAGGTGCATTATCCTTAGGTTGATGAGGAAAAAAGAAACTATTAAATCTCCAGGAAGGGAAAAATATGAAAAAAAATATGCCCCAAATATAAAGCAAAATATACTGTGACATTAGATCAAGCAATTAATTATATAGAGAATAAACTATTTCTGTCGATACTGATAGTAACATTATTCTCTTTTGAGTTGCATGGAAGTTCTACATTATGCACATAAAGAATTAGAATTAAAACACACAATTTGGGTGTTTATGGCATCATTATAATGTTGTTTCTAATATTTGTTATGTTGTTGTTAGAAATATTATTAATTGATTTTTAAATCCTTATCAGGCTCTGAGGTCTTTTTGATATGACTTCTTTGTTTCTTTAAACCTTCACCACCTGCCATAATCATCTCAGCTTCTTTTTCTCTAGAAATATTGACCTTCTCTCTGGCCAAGCTTGTTTCCATCTTAGAATTTTCTTCTAGCTTCTCCTCTAGAGTCTAGTGCTTTTTCCCAACTTTTGCAGAGTTGCTTTGTCCTGCCAATCAAGCTTCAGGTTAAAAGTATCTTTATAGAGACCTTCTCTGACAGCCATATCTAAAGCAGAGATACTCCATTGTATGGTATATAAGCTTTGTGTGGACATAAGTTTTTATGTCTCTTAGGTAAATATCTGGGAGTCTCTGGTTGTTTATAAGTGTAAGTTTTTAAGTTGTTTTTAAGTTCATAAGAAACTGCCAAACAGTTTTCCTCAATTAAGTGTACCATTTTATATTCCCACTAACAATGAATAAGAGGTCTAGTTGCTCCACATTCTCAATAATACTTGGTATTAATAAACTTCATTTTGGCCATTTTAATGGGTATGTAATGGTATATCTTTATGGCTATGGTTTGAATTTTTCTATTGATTAATGATGTTGAGCATCTTCCCATATGCTTCTGCATTATATATATATAAATATATATTTTATATATTTATATATATTAGATATGTATGAAGTGCTACTTAAAACTTGGCACATTTTTTTAAAAAATTCAAGTTGCTTATATTATAATTGAATTCAAAGGATTATTTATATATTTTAGATACAAAATATTTTCTTCCAGTCTGTCTCTTGCCTTTCAAATTTTGTATCACTGACTTGGAAGAGTAGACATTTACTATTTTGACTGTCAAATTTATCAGTCTTTTTCTTTCACTGCGTGTACTTCTGTGTTCTATTTAAGACATCTGGCCTTTATCAAGGTAACAAAGATTTTCTCTTGTATTTTCTTCAATAAGTTTTAGAGTTTTATTTAGATCTCTGATCTATTTTGAGCTGTTTTCTGTTTGTTTGTTTTGTTTTTAAATGGTAAGAGAGAAGTATTGTGATTCACTTTTTCCATATTTTGTTTTTCTAGCACCATTTGTGTATAGTTAGGGGCTTTTTAAAAATAACTTTATTTTCTGTTCAAAGCAATTTGAATGGATTCTACTGTTTTCAACTAAGAAGACAGCCCTGTATATTGATATATGGTTTATTGAAAAGAGTAAAGGGGCAACAGAAGAAGATAAAGCAGCCAGGTCAGAGCCTTTATTTAGATGTTTTAACTTCATCCTGAAAGATAGGGAGCCAATGAAGACAAGAAGTGACATGGTCATATTTACACTTTAAAACACAGTTTAGTTTCCGTGAGCAGAACTCTCTCATTTATAGGACAAAATATTTCTGTACTCCTCAATCTCAATAAAGAAATATAAAAGCATTTAAAGAACAGTTGAAGAACTGATGGTTATAAATGTATCCTTTCATTCTGAGCATTAATCATTGCCATGTTACTATGTTAAATACTCAGTAACTTAATTCAAGAGCTGAAGTTCTACATTTCCTAGGAGGTAGAGCTGAGGAGAATAAATGTAGACTGCTTTACTAGAGAAAGTAAAACAAACTTTCATATGTTTGCTATTGGTAATATTTTACTTTGATAAAGAATGAACCATTAAATACAGACCATATGCTGTATATTTATGTAAGTAAATACAAGCAAACTTCTGCTTATATGTACATGCATGCTATTTGGAACCAGAGCCAGATAGTAAACAATACTTTTGTTAAATGTGGACAGAGATCATTCCACATTTCCATAATGGGTAATAATAAACCTATCCCAAGTAGTCAGTTAATGTGTTGACAGAGAGACAGAGACAGAGACAGAGAGAGGGAGAGAGGAGAGAGAGGGAAAAAGAGAAGAACAGAAGAAAGAGAAGAAGAAAGAGGAAGAGAAGGGGAAAGGAGGAGAAGGGGAGAGGAAAAGGGAGGGAGAAAGAGGTGACTCTTTGTACGAGGTGAATTATGTGAGCTGGTCTCAACTCCAAAGGGATAACCAAGTTCAAAAATATTTAATGTACTTAATGTTCCCAATGTATGTTCTAAGAATCAGTTGCACACTTGCACAGGAGGACCCATTATTTAATTTTAGGCAAATTTATAAGTCGACAGAACATGTACTGTTTAAGTATGAAATCACTAATAATTGTTGTAGAACATGTTGAAGATGTTTTACATAATATAAGTTCATTATCATGAACTAAGATGTGTGCTCATCAGGCAAGGGTAAGAACTAAGATATTATTTGATCCACCAGAAGATATTAAGGAAACCTTTGAAGATATATTAATTTAATCATCATTTTTTCATATGTTCATTACACTAAGTTTGACTCTATACATTCTTTTACATATGATTTTTAACAATATTTAATGATAAGTTAATTTAGCAGAGATTTAACAGAAATGCCAACTCTGTAAAGTTTGAGTTTTCAAGAATTGAATGTTATTAAGGAACATAGAGATTGTAGTTTCAAGTTTTCATACTTGGAAAAGTTTGGAATGATATTTTCATTGAACATATCAAAGAGAAAATAGTTTATATGGTTTATAATATACTAAATATTTTTGTTATTTTGTTCAGAGTTATGCATAATCCTAAAGCATCACCTTAATAATTATCAGGTTATCTTAGTTCTTGTCCACTTTCTAAATATACTGTCTGTCAGGTTTTGGTCAAGAATAGAATTCAGTAGGACTTTGGGATTTACAAAGATATTGGAAGAGATTAAAGTTCAGAGAATTCATCACTACTATCTCAACTAGGGGATAGAGCAGGTAGTCCCCAGCAACTCACTGTGGAGTCACTACAATTCCATAGTCTCTGGAGGAATGTGTGGATCTTAACAGCTGGCCAGGAAGCTGATGTGTTTGCTCAAAACTACCTCTGAAAAATAATGACTTGTCCTCCTTTTGTGACCTTCCTAATCTTGCATCATTGTCTTTCATTGGCAAACTCTAACCTGAACCTGTGGGAAATGGCACCTGAGCAATGTAATTCTCACCTTCTCTTTGGTGATAAAGAAGAGATCTTTAAGAAGGTTTGAGTTAAAAGAGGTGATATTGGTTGAAAATAATCTCAAATACTATTATTTCTCTTTCTAAACAGTGGAAAAATTAAACTAAATTAAAATACCTAGAAGAAATAATTAAATAATGAGATTACTATTAATAATAGAATAATTAAATGATTAATGAATTATTGAATTATATCTTACCCATTTTAATATGCAAATGAAATTATTTACAAATTAACCTTTCTCGCCTCATATTCAAATCATTCTAGAAAGCAATTTATCCTATTTTCTTAAACTTATCTCCCATTATTTCCTAAACTCTACTGTACTGTCAGTACCAGGTTTCCCTGCTCAGATATGTTTGTTCATGCTAGTCCTCTACTTGAATTAGCCTTACATAGTCATCTTCAGTTATCAAAGTTCTACTTATACATCAATGTATTGTTCTTGGCTGGCTTGACAATGGTGAGAATCTTATTTAGTTGCTGATTTGGGGGCTCCTGATGGCCATTGTAGGAGGTCAGCAGTGCAAACTCAAATCTGGCCTTTCCAAGTGTCCCTCTACTTTTCTTTATACTTGTGGCATAATCCCCAACCAGTACTTATTGAGTACCACAGTGCATCTCAGGCATTCTTATTGGGATTAGGGATGCTTGCTACCTGAATGTGACATCTGAAAGACAGGAATTCAGTGGTTAAATCTTAAATGATGTTGATGAATGCCCCAGTCTAGAAGGTTGTATATGATTACAACAAGGAATGGTGGTATATTTATTCTTTCACGATTCCCTGTTACATAGGTGTAAAGTTTCAAAGGCTATTTCTCATAAGTGGATTTTATTTCTTGATTTCCTCTGAATTGGATGGGATGTGAGATAGTTCTCTCACAAAATTTCAGCTTGACAGACCAGAAGATCTTGACGTTTAGATGTGGATTGGGCTTAGGGAATGGAATTTTGATTTCATTCTCTAATTCATCTTTATGAGAAAACAAAACAAAACTGATATTTTATTTCTTAAATGACTGCAGAGTACATTTCTTAGTTGGTTAAATACTTGGAGTTGAAAGTGGTGTTATTAATTAGGGGTCACAAATTAGTAACATTTATAATTGCAGGAATTATATGTTCCCTCCTATGGTTAAAATACTTTATACCATATTATTTATATTTATTTAGATAGTATGAAAGCACTTAACATACTATCTATAATTCATGTATCTACTATATATAATATAATATAAAGATTATATATATTATACTATATGTAATATCATAGCATATATACTATATACTATAATGCTGTATCATGTATGTATGCAAATATAAAACTTATATAAATATTTATACTCTGTATTCTTTTAATATCATACCCTGTATATATATAAATATTAAATTTCTTTATATAGTTTATATAATTGGATAAACAACCACGTTGTGTTTTGTTTCTGTAAAGATTAAAGTCTTCCAAGAGGCCTATTCAGTTGTTTGAATACTTGATACATCGCTTGAGAAGCATAGTTAATTAGCAATAAATAGTTGCTGAGCTGCTTTTAGAGGAACTTAAGTTCAACTATTAATGGTGAGTTTTAATTTTGCTTGATAGAATATGCACAGTTTATAGAATAAGCACAGTTTATTTGCTTAGGAAATAAAGTAGTAATGGAGAATTTTTACATCACAAATGAAAAGGGAAAAGGAAGATGATGTGACTAGAATTTAGAAATAAAACAATTTCGTTTAATTTTTCTGAATGTTGTAGAATCCAAATCTCCAAAATGTATAATATAAATTTTATTAATTATTAATGAACTATGATGTTTTTCTTTCATTTTTCACGTTTTTTAGAGGTCATTGGGGCAAAATTACACAAATGCTAAGTGCTGCTTCAATGTTAAATGAGCCGATCATAGAAAATGCCCATTCCGATCCAGTCATTCCTGGTTTAGTCTATGTGACAAATGAGTACCCTGAACATACACATTTATACATATAAAATAATTTTAGTTTTCTCTAATAACTGCCACTAAATGTCTGCCTAATTTCCTTTTCAGTCCGTTAAAACTATTTGAACGTTACCTCATTAGATGTTTTGCAATGAAAACACAGGGATATAAGATATAGAGTGTGAAATATCTTGTTCAATCAATTCAATTTAAAACTTCAATTTCGCATACAATCCAACAGTAGTCTTCCCTCTGCTCCCACTACCTGCCAGACTCTCCCAGGAGGCTTTGAGGCTGTCATGCCTATTTTCACTTCTCCTTTTCCTTCGCTGTCTTCTGCCTCTAACTACTCCACTGTTGGGAGTGGGGAAGGAGAAATTGATTTCCTAAGGCTGCCGTAACAAAGTACCACAAACAACGTGGCTTAAAGCAACAGAAATTTATTCTCACAAATAAGGCTGGAGGCTAAAAGTCTGAAGTAAAGGTGTCTGCAGGGTTGGTTCCTCGGGAGGGCTCTGAGGGAGAAGACTCTTAGTTTCTGGTGTTGACCAGCGATCTTTGTCATTCCTTGGCTTGTAAATGCATGATTCCAATCTCTGCCTTTATCTTCACATGGCTTGTTGCCTGTGTCTCTTCATCTTCTTATAAGGACACCAGTCAGATTAGATTAAGGGCTCATTCTACCCCAGTATGACCCCTTCTTAACTAATTACACCTACAGTGACCATATTTCCAAATAAAGTCACATTCTGAGGTACTGAAGTTAGTACTACAACATACATTTTCCTGGGTTCACAAATTAGTCCATACAGCATAAATGCACACAAACATACAAGCAAAAGTCCTTTTGTTTAGGTGGTGATGCTATAGTAGTCTCTGGGCTCTCTACTGAAAAGCACACATGATTCTCTGGGACAGGATTCAGTGTCCTCATTGCATGATTCCCCAACACAGGAAATTTGTTCATTGACTAACACCCTCCTCAGCACCTGCCTCTTTGGTCTACTCTGCAGCATTTCTTGTTGGAGTTTCTTTATCTGATAGATCACATTCTGGGTAGGGGGCCATATAGTTAACCATATCTCCTATTTCCCACCTAAACTATAGGAAGCATATCCCTTGCCTGAGCAAATCATGGGACTATCAGCTGATCTGTTGTTCTCCCTTCATTCTGCCCTGTCATATCTCTCAGATTATTTTTCCATTCACTCAAATTCCGACAGAAGCCTGAACAACAAATTCTTTCATTGAATAATAATCACTGGGGAAGACTGGCTTTCAAATAATTATTTCCAAAAGTGTTTTATCTTTTTTTTCAAGTTCTTTTCCCATTTAGGTTATTACAGAATACTGAACCGAGTTCCTTATGCTATACAGTAGGTCCTTGTTGATTATCTATTTTAAATATAGCGGTGTGTACATGTCAATCCCAAACTCCCAATCTATCTCTCCACCCCACACTTCTGCCCTGGTAACCATAAGTTCTCTAAGTCTGTGAGTCTGTTTCTGTTTTGTAAATAAGTTCATTTGTACATTTTTTTTTTAGATTCCACATATAAGTGATATCATATGATATCATGATATTTTTCTTTCTCTGTCTGACTTTCTCTGATAATTTCCAGGTCCATCCATGTTGCTGCAAATGGCATTATTTCCTTCTTTTTACTGGCTGAGTAATATTTCATTGTATATATGTACCACATCTTCTTTATCCATTCATCTGTCAATGAACATCTAGGTTGCTTCCATGTCTTGGCTATTGTAAACAATGCTGCAATGGATACTGGGGTGCATGTATCCTTTCAAATGATATTTTTCTCTGGGTATATGCCCAGGAGTGGGATTGCCGGATCATACCACAGCTCTAGTTTTAGTTTTTTAAGGAACCTCCATACTGTTCTCCATAGTGGCTGTACCAATTTACATTCCCACCAACAGTGCAGGAGGATTTTTCAGGGGTACAGCAAAGTGAAATTTCAATCTTTTACATGTAGCTGTCCAGTTTTCCCAGCACCACTTGTTGAAAAGATTGTCTTTTCCACTGTATATTCTTGCCTCTTTTGTTGTAGATTAATCAGCCATAGTATGTGGATTTATTTCTATCCTGTTCCATTGATCTATGTGTCTGTTTTTGTGTCAGTACCATACTGTTTTGATAACTATTGCTTTGTAGTATAGTCTGAAGTCAGGGAGCCTAATTTCTGCAGCTCAGTTTTTCTTTCTGACTGTTGCTTTGGCTATTTGGGGTCTTTTGCATTTCCATACAAATTTTTAAATTATTTGTTCTAGTTCTGTGAAAAATGCCATTGGTAATTTGACAGGGATTGCATTGAACCTGTAGATTGCCTTGGGTAGTCTAGTCATTTTAACAATATTGATTCTTCCAATCCAAGATCGTGGTATATCTTTCCATCTGTTTGTGTCATCTTCAGTTTCATCATCAGCGTCTTATAGTTCTCGGAGTAAAGGTCTTTTGCGTCTTTGGGATTTTCTATGTATAGTATCATGTCATATGTTAACAGTGACGGTTTTACTTCTTCTTTTCCAATTTGGATTACTTTTATTTCTTTTTCTTCTGTGTTGCTGTGGCTACAACTTCTAAAATGTTGAATAAAACTGGTGGCATCATTGTCTTGTCCATGATCTTAAAGGAAATACTTTCACCTTTGAGTATGAGGTTAGTTGTGGGTTTGTCATGTATAGTCTTTATCATGTTGAGGTGTCTTCTCCCTACGCCCATGTTCTGGGGAGTTTTTATCATAAATAGATGTTGAATTTTATCAAAAGCTTTTTCTATGTCTATTGAAATGATCATATGGTTTTTATTCTTCAGTTTGTTCATGTAGTGTATCACAATGATTGATTTGCAGATGTTGAAAAATACTTGCATCCCTGGGATAAATCCCATTTTATCATGTTGTATGAACATTTTTAATGTATTGTAGGATTTGGTTTACTAGTATTCTGTTGAGGATTTTTGTGTCTATATTCATCAGTAATATTGGCCTGTAATTTTCTTTTCCTTGTGGTATCTTTGTCTGGTTTTGGTATCAGGGTGACAGTAGCCTCATAGAATGAGTTTAGAAGTGTTCCTCCCTCTATAATTTTTGGAATAGTTTCAGAAGGATAGGTTTTAACTCTTCACTAAATGTTGGGAGAATTTGCCTGTGAAGCTGTCTCATCCTGGACTTTTGTTTCTTGTGACTTTTTGAATTACTGATTCAATTTCAGTACTGGTAATTTGTCTGTTCATATTTGGTATTTCTTCCACTATTATTGTGTAATTGTCAATTTCTCCTTTTATGTCTGTTAACATTTGCCTTATATATGGAGGTGCTCCAATGTTGGGTGCATATATATTTACAATTGTTATATCTTCTTGGATTGATCCCTCGATCATTATGTAGTGTCTTTCTTTGTCTCTTGTAACAGTCTTTATTTTAAAGTCGGTTTTGTCTGATATAAGTATTGCTACTGCAGCTTTCTTCTGATTGACATTTGCATGGATTACCTTTTTCCATCTCCTCACTTTCAGTCTGTATGTATCTCTAGATCTGAAGTGGGTCTCTTGTAGACAGCAAATGTGCCAGTCTTGTTTTTGTGTCCGTTCAGGCAGTCTATGTCTTTTGGTTGAAGCATTTAGTCCATTTACTTTTAAGGTAATTATAGATATGTATGTTCTTATTACCATTTTGTTAACTGTTTTGGAGTTGTTTTTGTAGGTCTTTATTTTTCCTTGCCTCCTCAATTGTGATTTGATGAATATCTTCAGTGTTTTGTTGAGATTCCTTTTTCTTTTGTGTGTATTTATTATAGATTTTTGGTTTGTGGTTACCAAGAGATTTTTGGTATAGAATGCTTTGTGTGTGTGTGTGTGTGTGTGTGTGTGTGTGTGTGTGTGTGTGTGTGTGTGTGTGTGTGTATGTGTATAGAAGGCTGTATATGTGTGTGTGTGTGTGTGTGTAAAATTGTTTTAAGTTGCTGATCTCTTAATTTCAAATGCATTTTAAATATCTTGCACTTGTACTCTCCTCCTCTCATGAATACTAGTTTTGATATCATATTTTATATCTAATTGTTTTATGTATCCCTTAACTTCTTATTGTGGATAAAGATGATTTTATTACTTTTGTCTTTTAACCTACCTATTAGTTTTTTTATTGATGATTTCCTACCTTTACTGTGTTTTTTGCCTTTAATGATGGGCTTTTGCATTTTGTAATTTTATAGTTTCTAGTTGTGGCCTTTTCTTTTCTGCCTAAAGTTATTCCTTTAGCATTTGTTGTAAAGCTGGTTTGGTGTTGCTGACTTCTTTCTTTTAGCTTTTGCTTCTCTGTAAAGCTTTTGATTTCTCCATCAAATCTGAACAAGAGCCTTGCTAGGTAAAGTATTCTTGATTGCAGATTTTTCTCTTTCATCACTTGAAATATATTGTGTCACTTCCTTCTGGCCTGCAGAGTTTCTGCTGAAAAAATCAGCCAATAGCCTTACGGGAATTCCCTTGTACATTATTTGTTGCTTTTCTCTTGTTGCTTTTAATATTTTCTCTTCACCTTTAATTTTTGTCAATTTGATTACTATGTATCTTGGCGTGTTCCTCCTTGGCTTAATCCTGCATGGGACTCTGTGTTTCCTAGATTTCGGTGACTATTTCCTTTCCCATGTTAGGGAAGTTTTCAGCTATTTCTGTCTTGAAATATTTTCTCAGGCCCTTTCTCTCTCTCTTCTCCTTCTGGGACCCATATAATGTGAATGTTAGTGCATTTGATGTTGTCCCAGAGGTCTCTTAAACTGTCCTCATTTCTTTTCATTCTTTTTTCTTTATTCTGTTCCACAGTAGTGATTTCCACCACTCTGTCTTCCAGCTCACTGATTCCTCTTCTGCCACATTTATTCTGATATTGATTCCTTCTAGTGTATTTTTCATTTCAGTTATTGTATTCTTCAACTCTTGGTTGTTGTTTTTCTAACACTTTTTTAAACTTCTTGTAACTTCTTGCTCTGTGCATCCATTCTTCTCCCAAGTTATTGAATCATATTTATGATCATTACTCTGAACTCTTTCTCAGGTAGATTGCCAATCTCCATGTCACTTTTTCTTCTTCTGGGGTTTTATCTTGTTCTTCTGTCTGGAACATATTCCCTTGCCATCTCATTTTGTCTAAATTTCTATTTGTATTTTTATGAATGTGGTAGGTCAGTTACATATCTCGACCTTGGAGAAGTGGCCCTCTGTGGGGATGTCCTATTTGTCCCAACAGTACAGTCCCCTCTTGTCACCCAAGGGCCAGGGACCAGCTGGTCCCACGATAGTTTCTGACCTATGTTTGTGGACTCAGTTCCACATGGGATCATAGTTTTCTTGCTTCTGGTGTCTGCCCCCTGGTAGGTGAGACTTGTTAGAGGCTTGTAAAGGCTTCCTGGCATTAGTGGCCAGTGCCTGCCCACTGGGAGGTGGAGCTTGGTCTAGGCCCTCTGGTGGGCAGGGTCATGCTAAGGGGAATGTCTAGAGGGGCTGTTTGCTCAGGAAGTTTTTAAGTAGCTTGTCTACTGATGGGTGGGGCAGTGTTCTGCCCTGTTGGTTGTTTGGCTTGAGGTGTCCCAGCACTGGAACCTACGGCCTCTTGAGTGGGGCCAGGTCTTGGTGCTAGTGACCCAAGCAAGATGTCTGCCTCCAGCGAGAGTTCATGTAGATGAGTACTCCCCGATAGCTCTGCCACCAGTGTCTATGTCTCCAGGGTGAGCCACAGCTGCCCCCCACCTCCTGAGGAGACCCTCCAAGACCATCAGGTTGTTCTTGTGCAGGCACCTATGAAATCACTCCTTTTTCCCTGGTCCCAGTGCTCACAAGACCTTCTGTATGCCCTCTAAGAGTGGAGTCTCTGTTTTTCCCAGTCCTGTGTAGCTCCTACAATGAAGCCCCTCTGTCCTTCAAAGCCAAATGCTCTGGGGGCTCCTCCTCCCAATGCCAGACCACTAGACTTGGGAGCCTGACTTGGGCCTCAGAACTCTCACTCCTGTGGAAGAACTTCTGTGATATAATGAACCTCCAGTTTGTGAGTTGCCCACCCAGATGGTATGGGGTTTGATTATATCACAAGTGTCCCCCTCCTACCATATTGTTGTGGTTTCTTTATGTCTTTGGATGTAGAATATCTTTTTTGGTAGTTTCCAGTCTTTTTTATCAATGGTTGTTCAGCAGTTAGATGTGATTTTGGTGTGCTCGTCAGAAGAGGTGAGCTCAAGGTCCTTCTACACCTCTTGGAGACAAGGTCCGTGTTGTCTCCTCTCCTGTCTCTCTTTACTTTAAGGTCATAAAAAAAAATTCTTTTTTAATTAAAAAGTATTTTAAACATTCAGCACAATAAATTTTCCTCAGTGTTCTTTGCTTTCTGGAAACTTTTTTGACAGGGGAGACAAAAAACAAAACAAAAATAACAGATCTTCCTATGAAACATTCTTATTGAGATATTATCACTTATAGAATTAATACCATACAACATAACTTATTCTAAAATATCTCAGCTATGTCCATGTACATCCTCATAGAAAGTAGTTTAATATACAGTTAAGTAAAGATGAGCAATATAGGAATTTGATCTTTGATGGAAAGATTGAAGAAAATACAGTTTATCATAAATATATGAAAATAGATAACCAGTATGACTGATGTACAATAAAATACAACTGCAAAAAGTTATTTCTGATCAAGGTGGGACTCAGGAGCATGTGAGAAGAATTGCACTACCATAGTGAGTGTTCTTTGGCTGTGGCAGGCACACCTACCACAATACATATCAGAGCTAGGTAGAAAATGGAAGGTGTGGTCACCAATAATGATTTCATTGAAAAATTATAAACCCTTTAAAACAAAATACATCCCATTGTAATTTTAGATTAAGATGGAGTATGTTAAACAAAAATAACTATGGCAATAAATTAAGTCAGAAAAGTAGGGCAATAGGAGTTCTATGGAGAATAATTGGAAAATCTTTACTGAGAAGATCATATTTGGTAAAGATTTGTAGTATTCCAGATGGAGGGAACAGAAGAGCAAGTGTAAAGACCTTAGCATGGATACCTGACTAATTAAAGAAAGGAAGGAGGTCAGGATTCCTAGAGTAGAGGGAATGAATGGGGAATAGTTAAGGTGAGGTCAGAGAGAGAAAAGAAAGATGTATCATAGAGGTTCCATTGAAAGAGCTTTGATTGTCATTATGGGGAAATTAGATACCATTAGAAGATTTTGAGAGGAGGAGAGACAAGTTACATCTTTCAGGTAAATAGGTGAGAGTAAACCTGTGAGATGTGTAACCCAGGTGAAAAATAGGGTTGCAATCTGAGGCATCAATCAGAGTGCTCTTAGAGGAGATGGTTAGAAAGATTCAGGGACTTTTGAAGAAACAGCTAGCTGTGTTTGCAGATGAATTGCATGTGGGGTGTAACAATAAGAGGAATACAAAATGACTTAAAGTTTCTTGCTCAGACCAGTCGTTGAATTCTATCTTTGATTAACTATGGAGAGGAAGGCTGTAGGAGGAGCAGGTTTGGTGGGACATGGGAGAGATAAATCCCAGAAGTATGGTTTTCAATCTATTATATTTCATGAAGAATATTTTAAGTGGGCTTAATGATAATGAATGAAATTAAACTTGAGATTCTCTTTAAAGAATCATGTGTTTTCAGGGACCTCATTTTAGCATTAGGGCTGCCTTAAATGTATATACTTTATTATATCAAAGATTACACTTTTCTAATTTATGGGTTTCCTATATCACCTGAAAATATAAATATACTTTGCTGGATATTTTAGACAATGATTTCATATTATCTACATCAGTTTTCTATTGCTGCATGACAATAGAAAACATAAAGACAATACAGGCATAAAACAACACTCATTAATTATCTCACAGTTTTCATGCATCATGAGTCCAGGCATGGGTTAACTGGATCTTCTGCTCAAGGTCTCACAAGGCTGCATTAAATGTGTTGGCCATGTTTTCAATCTTATTTAGAAGATCTTACTATTCTTGAAACGATCTATTTCCAAGCTCATTCATGGTCTTGGCAGGATTCAGTTAGTTGAGGTTGTAGGACTGTTTTCTTTTTATCAGTAAGCAAGCAACCACTCGCAGCTCTTAGAGGCTGCCCACAGTTACTTGGCATGTGTCCCCCATAGTCAGTTCCCAACACAAATATTGCTTTCTTTCAGGCCAGCTGGAGCACATCTGATGCTTCACCTTCTTTCATAGGCTCCTCTAATTAAACCTGGACCACGATAATCTCCATTTTGATTAACTCACTCTACTGATTAGTAACCTAATCACAGGAGTGATAGTCCATCATATTCACAGGTAATGCCCACATTCAAGGGAAGGTGATCACACAGGAGTTACACACGGGAGCTGTAATCTTAGTGGTCTTCTTAGAATCCTGACTCCCACATCTACCCTAAAAGTCCTCATCTTCTTAATGATAGTACCTGTAGAATAATGCTACTGGTAACATCAGTGTATCACATGAGTCTATGGATCATGATGTTCCTTCATTTGATTCAATCCATCTGCAATATTTCTGGTGGTATTAAGCAATGATTCAATAAATATACTTAGTAATGGGATTGAGTAAAATAGGCAATTATTAGACATCAGAGAAAAACTTGATCTTTGTATAATTTCCTTTGCTGAATAACATTAAGTAACATTTAGGACATAATGCATCATTGGTTCAATCTTTTCCTTGAAAGAAAGTTAAAAACAGGAAGTAAAATTTCTTTATTGAAATCCAATATGCACTTATATTTTTCCTATAACCTAAAATTAATGAGCATATGAGATTTTGATAAATGGCCTATTAAAACAGAAAAATTTCACAGAAAGAATAAATGACAGCCAGTACTGTGAACAAGCAGATGTTTTCTTTTCATATTATACTTCAGACTTTCATCAGACACTCCTAATTATAGTCGGTACACTGGTATTCCTGCAATTCAAACCAATAGCCTTCATCTGAAGCAGTAGTGTCTGCACAAGGTACATTGTCACTGCAGTGCTCTTTCTGTGTGAAAGCAGACGCTTGCTTGCAGAATGAAAAGACTGTTGAATGGAGTTAGGGTTCGTTTTCTGTTCCAGTACAAAAAATAAAAATCCTAATTCTCCCTCCCCAACAGCTCAGAATGAGGCATAAGCTATTTAGCCATTTTCAAGGAGAAACACACATCTCTTAATTACAGCATCAGTAATGATGTATTGCTGAGAAATAGTTTGGCTAAAAATGAAGAGAAATACAAAAAGAATTAGAGGAATAATTAAGCAGTTCCAAAAGGAATGATGTGTAATTATAATGTACAACTAGATTCAAGGCTATTCTTCACAAAAAAAGGAAAATGACATGCCCAAGTATCAGATGCTTTGTTTACAATGTAGTTTTGGTTTTCTTAATTACCACTTAAGATGCAGATTTTCCATTTAGGGTTATAAGAGCAAATAATCACTAGTTCCTCTCATTTCTATAATGTAAGCTTAATAAGATGGTATAATACTGCATATCACAGTTTATGTCTACTAGATAAGTCTAAATAAAAACTTAAGCAGAAAAATTACTTGATTCATGTCTTCTCTAAATTAACCCTTTAAATGCTATAAGGAAGGAACGATGACAATGAGATCAAGGCATATTTAGAAAGTTTTCTAGCTAAAAAATGTTGTATATATCTATTCTGATAGTACCCATAGAGGAAAAAAAATTAATATATGTAAATGACAAAATATCTTCTCTATGATGAACCTGATACAACCTATTTAGTATGTTTTTTCGTGAAATGGAAATAGTTTCATTTGTAATAGGTTTCTTTCAACATGTTCAAGGCAAAATTCTTTCAGACACATTTACCTCAAACATCACAAACCAATTCCTCAGATAATAAAGTATATTTGGAAAATACAAAGTAGAATTTAGAACTTAAAGGCACCTCAAGAATCATCTAAGACCATTCTTTCATTTAAATTATGAGCTTAGTTAGCCTCTAAATATGTTGAGTAATTCTTTTTTACATTTAGTTATTTATAATTGAAGTATAGTTGATTTATAATGTGTTAGTTTCAGGCATATAGTACACTGATTCAGATATATATATATGTATTATATATAATTAAGTTTTATATATATGTGTGTGTGTGTGTGTATATATGTGTGTATATATATATATATATAT